>NC_141696.1:491324122-491527137 GCF_964263255.1 Lissotriton vulgaris
GGTTTAGTCACCAGCTCGAGTGGGTCCGCTGGTTTGAGTTTTGGTCATTCATTTTTTGGTTGATTTTTATTTTTAATTTTTGGCACAGGGCTATTAAGGGATTAGCCCAGAAACACAGGATGCTGAACTGGCGCCAATACTCCAACTTGGTTCTCTAGTTCCAAAAATCGGCCAATCTGGCCATTACTCCACATCTTGTTCTGTCCTGTCACTGCTCCGAGAAGTCGAGCTGCAGATTGAATCCAGTGTTTATCCTGTTGGCCCCTTTACAAACACAGCAGAGAGCCTCATCACTATGCTAAGTAACTTATCTCTAACCGGAGTGGCTCCCGTCACTGTCCTGCGTGAATAGCATTATTATCTTGTCATCCACACGGGACAGTGTCTGGAGGTAATCACAGTCCATAGAGGTTTAAATCACAGTCTGTAATGCTTCCAAAATATTACTAAGTCAACATAAGAATGCCTAAGGAAGATGTGGGATTTTGAGCGGTCTAGTAGTTGGGTGGGGCGAGTTAGTGGGCTGGGGGGAAGAGGAGGATCCTGGGGATGGGCTAGTCAGTTAGAGTAGGGACGGGAGAACTGAGAGCACGTGTTGAATAAAGCTCTTAGATACATAAAGAAGTAGTCTGTCGTTATTACAAGGAAGACACGACAACTGGCGACGAGGGTGGGATGCACAGCTTGCTGTCCCTGAACCCGCAAACTAAATTCCGTCCCGTTCCTAGAAATTGGGAAGGAAGTCGCTGTTGCGACGCAGGTGCCCCAAGAAGAATTGCCGCCCAGAGAAGAGAGGCCAGCAGTTCGTATCTGTTCCGTGATCGGGAGATCGTGTAGAGCCCCAGCGAAGAAGCGCAGTCGAGCATTGGTGAAGTTTTGAATTTGGCGCCTGAAGCGGTGAGAAGCTAAGAGGTACGGCGTACTGACAAGCTCTGAAGTCACCTTGTACCACCGTGCTACAAAATCGTAAGAAGTATGAGATCAGGATGAATGCGTGGAAAAGTACTTAACAGATGAGATAGCCCGCCACGAGAGACCCTCACCCCAAAAGCGTGCGAAGTGGCATGCGCGCGAAAAGCCGAAGTTTGAATTGCGGCCCAAGGGTACCTGGTGAAGCAGAGTGGCTGGCGAGAGACAAGCAGACGATTGGAGAGATCGTTGTGCCAGCAGTGTGGTGGCGACCGGTGAGTCCCTGTTGCAACGCATCGTGCGAGTGAAGAGTGCAAGTCGTCGGACATCGCAGAGTGACAGCCGACAGTCAAGCTGCCATTTTGAAGTCAGGCAAGACGGCAAGGACCTCCCTGGTCAATAGTGAAGCGGCCTTCTTGGAGTCAGGCAACAGTGCGCGCCCGTCAGTTAAAGAAATTTGAGCACAGTAATGATCGAATAACGGACTGTACCAAGAGCGCATCGCCCCGAGAGGCAAGACAAAGAAGGACACGAGTGTTTGTAGTGTTGCACAGAATTGCAGACATAAAGTGTCACGAGTACAGTGTACCGACGAGTCACATGAACGAGGTGACCCTGTTGCATGTAGACAAGCCCGAGAGATTCCAAGCCACACGGTAATGAACTGATGAAAACATGAATAACATGAGATGATTGCTCAGCGTGAACAAGGAATATCGGCATGGCTCAGGGGACTGCTACACTACTTCCCGACACCCCGCCCCAGATCCCTCCCCACCATCATCAGACTCCGAGGAAGCGGAGGAAAACAGCTCCGCGCTGGTAGCGTCAGAGTCATCTCCCTCCATCCCCTCGATACACATGGTTCTCCAAGCGAGTAGGTCATCCTGGAGTTTCCCATTCCTGCGTGTGCTCTGCATATGTGTCTCCTCTGCCAAGGCCCATTCCCTGGCGTCCCGCAACCAACTAGAGATTTCAGGCGCCTTCCGTCCCATCCAGGTAATGGCCACCCGCCTCCTCGCCAGAACCAACAGGAGTTGCAGTAGTTTGTAGGACAGACCCCTCTTCCTGGGTTTGGGCACTAGCGCTAGTAAACAGTGAAGCGGTTCTAATTGGAGCGCAAGGTGTGTAATCCGGGTAACGTGTGCTACCACCTCCACCCAAAAGTCATGTACCAAGGGGCATTCCCAGGCCAGGTGAAGGAATCCCGCCCGTTCTGCACGACACCTCGGGCAATTATGGCTCCTGTCCGAAGAAATACGGTGGAGGGAGGCAGGCGTCATATGTGCGATGGAGAAAATTAAAATGTATCAATTTGAAACGCGCATTACAAGACACTTTACGAGTCAACAGCCCAATTCGCTTCCTCTGGGCTGGATCCAATTCAATCCCTAGGTCCGCTTCCCAAGCCCTCCAAGCAGGCATCAATGGGGGAGTAGAGTCGCTGCGCATAGCTGAGTAAAGAAGGGAAATTAGTCTCCTACCTCTGCCACAGGACAAGATGATGTCCAGGGTATTAGTGAGCTCGGGCGCCTCTGGGAATTGGGGCCACGTCGTCCTGGCTACATCTCGGAGACATCCATAATGGAGGTACTGGCCCTCACGTAGTCCAAAGGAGTCCGCCGCTCTCTCAAAGGACACAAACGAGTCGTCCGGATAAAGATCCGCAAGAGTATCGCAACCGCCTAGGCGCCACTCCCGGAAAGACATTCGCCTCCATCGTGAGTATTGGGGCCAGGATCCAAAGGGAGAGCTCCCTATGAAATGGCGCACGTCGCAGAACGCGCTCAACGAACTGCTGCCAAATATGAGCCGTATGCCGAACGACATAGGGCAATGCGTTATCAGCGCCCCGACCCTGCATGAGAGCTTCCTGCAATTCCCTGTCCGAAGCCACTCCCGCCAACAATGCCAATTCCCAGTTCTCGTCGTCAGCAAACCACCTGGCCGCCGGAAGAAGTTGTGCAGCATAGTAGTATAAATCAAATCTCGGGGCCTCGAGGCCTCGAGGCCTCCCGCATCCCAACACTGCATCACTGTGCGCAACACAATATTGCAATTTTGACACATTTTCCACTGAAGATGCCATACGGCTTCGAATCATTGACGGGTGTCATTCCGAAGCACTAAGAAGGAAGCTGTTAAAGAAAAGTCACAAACTTGATGAAATTGAGGAGATGAAGTGTGCACGATCAGTCCGAGGAGCACGCCAAGAAAATGGAATCAAAGCGTGCGGAGAAAAGAGAGCAGGCCAACAGAGTCTAGAATGTCAGATCCCGCAAGCTTTCCAGAGAAAGGCCCAGAAGAAACAGGTCATCTGCCTGGCACCAGCAAGCCGGACACCGGCGCCCTTAAACCCGTCGCTAGACAAAAGGGCGGATCGTACCAAGAAATGCTATTGTGGTTATGAGCTCCCACATACAGACGCCTGTCCTGTGATGGACCAGCAGTGTCGGAAATGCAAGCACAAGGACCATTTGGAAGCTATGCGTGGAGATCCTCGAGGTGAAATGAGGAATGGTGCAGCTCAAACGTCCAGGCCGGGCGCTCGGCGTCACCACGTGCGAACCTCACAAGATCACACTCAATCATTGCCTGAGTCCCAAAACTCTAGTAGAGAGTCAATACGATCTCAGTGGGTCTGCATATCGTCGTCCCGAGAATTTCGGGCAGCATCTTGGGAACCTAAATACACCAATGAATATGCAAGCATGGTGGCTAACCCGGACGAGTTGAAAAAGTACCCCCGACTCGAAACCCTCGTAGGAAACCATAGCACTAAGTTTGTGCTAGACAGCGGAGCATCGCTGAATTATCTCCCAGTGACTGAGTATAGAAAGATGAAACCAATGCCCACCTTAAACCCAGCACATGTCCGGGTGTACACATGGATGGCTAAAGAGCCACTGCACTGTCTTGGGCAATTCTCCACGACCATTAAATATAAGACTAAATCCATATCAGCTGTCATACATGTTATTGAGGGTCTAGAGGCGGACTGCCTTCTCAGCTTGCCGACCACTGAACGCCTTCGCCTAGTAGAAATTCTGTATCAAGTCAACCATGATCCTGATATAATTCATAAATTTCCAAAGTTGTTCTCCGGCCTGGGCAAGATGAATAAGTGTCAGATTAAACTTCACATAAATGAACAAGTCCGCCCTGTTGCTCAAAACCCTTGCAGGGTGCCATTCCATCTCCAGCAGGCTGTCGAAGATGAACTGCAAGAGTTTCTGAAAACTGACATCATTAAACGTACGCATGCTCCCACGCCCTGGGTGTCACCGGTAGTGATAGTTCCCAAGAAAGGGACGCCCGAGAGAGTGCGCTTGTGCGTGGACATGTGAGTCCCTAACATGGCCATAGAACGGGAGGGCCATTCAGGGCCCCATCTGAGTGACATGATATCTGCCTTAAACAGCGCAAAAGTGTTCTCCAAACTTGATCTAAATAAAGGCTATCATCAGTTAGAATTGCATGACAAGTCGCGATATATCATGACCTTTGTCACACACCTGGGGTTATTTCGCTACAAGCGATTGAGTTTTGGCATATCCTCAGCAGCGGAAATATTTCAGGCAGCCATTCGTCAAACCATTCACCATATACCCAACACCCTGAACTACAGTGATGATATACTGGTGTATGGGTCTACCACTCAATAACATGACAAGGCACTAGATCGAGTTTGCCATGCATTGTTGGAAGCCAACCTGACCTTGAATCGAGAGAAATGTGAGTTTCACCGGTCCAGACTCAAGTTCTTCGGGCACATTTTTTCAGCAGCCGGGATTAAGCCTGACCCCGACAAAGTAGCTGCCATGAATGACGCCAAGAGTCCACAGGACGTTGGAGATATCAGGTCATTCCTGGGCATGGCCAGTTATTGTGTCAGGTATATCAAAGACTATGCTACCATCAGTCATCCTCTTAGAACTCTCATCAAGCAGGGTCAGCCGTTTGAATGGACCCCCCCAATGTGAGCGAGCCTTCTGTGAGATCAAAAAGGCAGTAGAGTCTGCCTCCAACCTAGCATATTTTGACCCCAAGCGCAAGACAGAAATCACTGTGGATGCCAGTCCGGTGGGACTAGGTGCCATACTTGCACAATATGATAACGACACTGATCAAAGACACATTGTGGCTTATGCGAGTCGCAGTTTGACAGACCCAGAAAAAGCATACTCACAACCAGAGAAAGAAAGCCTGGCGGTTGTGTGGGCGTGTGAACATTTTCACGTCTTCATATATGGCATACATTTCACGATGGTGACTGATCACCAGGCCCTTGTGACGATATTTGGAAACCCTCGAGCGAAGAAGCCGCCTCGCATTGAACGGTGGGGTTTGAGACTACAAGACTACATCTATACCATAGTGCATAAGCCTGGGAAGTCGGCCAAACCTGCTGACTATATGTCACGCCATCCGCAGCAGTCTCAGATCACTGGGCCATCTTCGGCTGAGGAGTATCGTTATTTTGTGGTGGATCAGGCCAGGCCACCGGCAATCTTGAGGGAGATGAGAGAGAAGTTCTCAATATCGGAAGGGAACCAATCTAAAATTCAAGAAGTAGTCGAAAACCTCGACCAGAAATTGAATGACTTAGGAGTACGAGTAACGGCTTTGGAAAACGAGATTGGCTCTTTAATTAAAAAAGTAGATGCAAACCAAAGAGAGATACGGCAGATAAAGGACAGTGAGAGGGCCATCAAAGAAAAACTTGAATCCCTGGAGAATCAAGGAAGACGCAACAACCTCAGACTACTGAATATTCCAGAAAACCTGGAAGGATCAGATATAAAATCATATGTTATATCCTTGTTAGAGGAGTTTTTTCCTTGGGCAAAGGATTGTGAGTTATCAACAGACATTCAGCGAGTACACAGAGATCCCTTTAGGAAAAGTAAAGATCGAAAAGCCCCAAGGAAAATACTAATAAATTTCAGGACTTATTCTCTGAAGGAAAGATTACTCAATGAGGGACTGCAAAGCGGCTCTTTTAACAAGGACAATTGGTCATTTCGCGTCAGGTCTGATATATGCAAGGCTACGCAAGATAGACAATGGGAGCTGGGGCAATATATGCAAGAATTAAAAAGTCTAGGAGCAAATGTCCAAATGAAATTCCCAGCTGCCTTAAGAATAATGTGGAGAAACAAGATGCACAATTTAAGAGAGCCGAAAGAGGTAGAAAACCTCATCCAGATGATAAAAGATCAAATTGAAATCGACAAGATGAATCAAGTCTAATGAAATGATGGGAGAAACTTAAAATAACTCTTTGGCAACAAAACATGAAATTGATTTAAAGCCCAATTTTTTTTTTTTTCTCTTTCCTTCTGGGGAAAGTGAAGGCATAACAATTGTTTAAATGCAATAAAAAAAGCTGGCGTAACGGAGCACGAAAAGGGTGGGAAACACCACCTGAAAAAAGAAGACGGGAGGCTTCCTCAGGGTGGGATGATTCCCCAATAATGTACAGTAAACTTATAAGATATAACTATGAGTGGGTGGGGAGCAAAATAGGGAAAAAAAAACAAAAAAAATAACCTCAAATTTGGTAAACAAAGGTTCTCGACGGGGACAAGATGGTCCTCTTTTCTCTTTATTTTTTTTCAACCAAAATTTCTTTCTAAAACGGAATGGCGAAAGAAAAGATGATAAAAATACCCTCATGGAATGTTAACGGTTTAAGAACTCCCAAGAGAAGAAGAAGAATCTTGGAGTATCTGAAAGAGGTAGAAAGTGAGATAATTATTCTTCAAGAAACTCACTTAATAAAATCAGAGTGGACTCAAATTTTAAAAAATTACATTGGATTGGCTCAAGCATTCACACATCACAAGATTGCAATATAAAAGGAGTGGCAATTATCATAAAAAATCTCTAAATGCTAAAATAGAATCAGAAGAGGTTGATAGAAAGGGAAGATGGGCAATGGCCAAAATCAGAATAGAAGGCTCCACACTTATGATAGCAGGATACTATGGCCCAAACATTGATGACCCGGCGACACTTAAGAAATTATATTCAGAATTAATAACATCCTCAGTCCCAATAATCATAGGAGGAGACTATAATATAATACTAGACCCGACCGTAGATAGGCAACCTCCCTCTAAACAAAGGAATTCACCAAAGACGAGGGAATGGTTGGGGATATTGAAAAGAGATCTAAACATGGAAGATATGTGGAAACAAAAAGGTGAAAAAACATACCCGTTCACTTTCCACAATAAAAAATTAGGACATAAATCTAGGATAGATTTCTTTTTATTAAGTAACTCACTTCGAGATAAGGTTAAAAGTATCGAACATCAACCAGCTCACTTATCGGATCATTCGGCTGTCCAATTAAATCTCTCATTAACACAAAGTTTAACTCCGACTAGATGGACTCTGGATAGATCAATTCTAACAACCGATGAAAGTGTGGATCAACTGCTAAAATCGACAACTAACTACTTTGCAGACAACGGTGAAGAATCCTCCGAAAGAATTAAATGGGACGCGTATAAAGCAGTTATTAGAGGACACTTACTCAGTTTAGGTGCGCATAAACATAAGCAAAGGAAAACTGACATAAAAAAACTGGAGGCAGAAATTAAGGAAACAGAAATATAACTGGGAGCCAGCTCATCATCGACCTCGAAAGAAAAATTAACTGAAAGGATATGTAAGTTAAAAGAGACCTTAACAGATTACTTGGAGAATATAGTGCAAGAGAAATGGGAGAACAGTAAATGGGCTAAACATGAATATGGGGAAGGCTGTGGGAAAATAAGACAAGAATTTGCAGATTTTTTTCCAACAATATACAAAGAGGACATAAACCCAACAACTGAGATTATTGAGGAGTATTTAGAAGGAATAATAATGCCAAAACTAACGGAAGAAGAAGCAGTTTTTTTAAATAGTGAAATAAAATCTGAGGAAGTCAGACTTGCAATAGGTAGCCTAAAGAAGAGCAAAGCGGCAGGACCGGACGCCCTACCCAATGAATTTTACATAGCTCTAAAAGAGCCTTTAATTGGCCACTTAACAAAAGTCATGAATAAGATCTACATGGAGCATGAAAAAATTCCTGACTCATGGAACGACGCCACAATAAGTCTTATATTAAAACCGGGGAAAAACCCAAAAGCTTGTGAGTCCTATAGACCAATATCTTTACTTAATTGTGACTATAAAATATTTATGAACATAATAGCAAAAAGACTATCAAAATTAATGCCGAATCTGATTGATCTGGACCAGAAGGGCTTCATAAAGGGCAGACAAATTCAAGAAATAACACATGAATTACTAGCTACAATTGACGTAGCTATATCAGAACAGTTACCCCTCACGATCATCACTTATGACGCGGCAAAAGCCTTTGATCGCGTAAATTGGCTATTCCTGAATAATATTAGAGAAAAATAATCTGGGAAGTAATTTTAGTAATATGGTGAAGGAAATTTACTCAAACCCTAGAGCAAAAATAATAGTGAACGGGAGTCTGACAAGTAATATCACTGTCCAGAGGGGTACGAGGCAAGGCTGTCCCTTGTCACCTTTACTTTTCAATTTATATATTGAACCTCTAGCTTGCTCAATTAGAAATCATATCCAAATAACACCTTTTAAATACAAAAATTGGGAAAAGAAAGTGGCATTATATGCAGATGACCTTATGGTGTTTACAGATAACTACAATAACTCAGAATCAGCAATTAAAGAAATAATGAATGACTTTGGTAGGGTCTCAGGCTATTTGATAAATATTAACAAGACAGAGGCAATGAGTTGGAACTGTGCGATAAAACATACTTTCTCAAAGGAAAAAATAAGATATTTAGGGATCACGCTAACTGAAGATCTGAATAGAATTCCCCAATTAAATTTAAATGTAGTAGTAAAAGAAATGAGAAGACTTCTCAAAACATGGTCTGGTCTACCACTAAACTTTTTGGGCAAATCAAACGCAGTCAAAATGACCATTATCCCCAAATTCATATCTCTTTAACACGATTCCATTGGAATTTAATAAAGCTGCCCTAAAGAAAATACAGGGAGAACTATCCAGTTTTATTTGGTCGAAGAAAAGCACAAGAATTGCGTGGAACAAACTCAGGAGAAGGAAGAATCAAGGGGGCATTGCAAGTCCGGACATTATTGAATATTGCAGGGCTTTTCAGTTTAAAAACTTTAGAACGCTGCTAATGAAGCACGGTAACTTCCCGATTTTTCTTCAACATATTACAAATGGAGAAGACTATTTCCTTTTCAAATTTGGCCATCCCAAATTCTTCAAGAAAGTAAAATTGAAGCTATTAACTAATGCGGTCAAATTATGGACCCAAATTAGAAGTATTCTGAGGATCCCATATTACAGTAATACGGCTCCAATTTGGGACTCACCTGGAACACCAGAATGCCTCAAAGATGCATTATCCAGTGTAATTAGACAACTAGGTTTTGAAAACTGGGGACAACTTTTATGTGAAAATGAATTAATATCATGGGAACATCTGCACACAATAACAGACGGGAAAGTGTCGAAGTTTAAATATTATCAACTGAAGAGCTGGGCTAATACCATCCCGAAAGAAACAACAGACCCAGGAAACTTTGAAAAGGAAATGACAAAAGAATCCATAATAACAAAAGAAATATCAAAATGGTATTGGGCATTAATTGAAGCTGTTGATGAAGATCAATCAATATCTGAAAAAATTTGGAGAAGAGAGTTTACCAACGAAGAGATTGATCTAAACATGATGTGGAAAAAATCTTCGGAGCTATGCTGGGAGTGCATAAAACCCGCGGCTCTAAAAAGAAATCATCTGTTCTCAATACATAGAGTGTATTGGAGCCCAAAGAGACTATCAAGTTTCAAAGGCGCATCAATAAAATCTTGCAGTAAATGTGGTGAAGAAAAGGCAGATGACACTCATATGTTCCATCACTGCCCGGCAATTGCGCATTTTTGGCAAGAGATTGGTAAGACACTCTCGGCTCTAATGAGAACACCAATAACTGTAAGTACCTCTTTAATTATTTTTGGGATCGCCTTAAACACCATCAGATTAAGTAAACATCAGGAAAAATTATTGTTTGCATTGATATTGCTGGCACGTAGAGAGATCTGTATAAATTGGATAAAACCGACACCACCGTCATATGAGGATTGGTTAAATTCAGTAATTAGGGTATGTAGGCTGGATAGGAAAGGGAATAGTACTAAAAGAATGCAGTACTGGGAGATATGGGTAAATGTTGTTACTCCTGAGTGACTATTTAGACCTTTTCCTTTGTGCTTCTTTTTTTTTTTTTTGTTTACCAATGATTAAAGCGGAGACAATAATTTCCTGGCAGGATTGGATTCCCGCCGAGTAGCTCTAAGGCTAGCTCATCACAGAACGCTGGAATTATTGTGTTGGATAAAGGTAAAGAGGAGAACATTGACTGGTCTCGAGAAAAAACTGGGAAACTCCCCCCAGGATACTTAACAGAGTCCTGGGGCAGTGAAGGTACACAACTCGAACAGACCGTCAACTTCCCTCGAACACCTTATTATTCACATTCTCATCGCAATATGAGGTTATAAAAAAGAAGAAAAAAAAAAAGACTACATCTATACCATAGTGCATAAGCCTGGGAAGTCGGCCAAACCTGCTGACTATATGTCACGCCATCCGCAGCAGTCTCAGATCACTGGGCCATCTTTGGCTGAGGAGTATCTTTATTTTGTGGTGGATCAGGCCAGGCCACCGGCAGTTCCCCTCGAGGTCATTCAGAAAGCCACTAGAGATGATGCAGCGCTGCAAAAAGTTATGAGCTGTTTGCGAAACAACCGGTGGAGAGACATTGATAAGGAAGGGGAGAAGGAGCCACAGCTTCGGCAAGAACTGCAGGCATTTCAGCACATCAAAGAGGAATTGTCATCCACCTCCAAGGGACTCCTGTTAAGGAATCAGAGAATTGTCATTCCCAAGAAACTACGCCAGGGAGTCACCAATCTGGCGCATGAGGGTCACCGTGGCATTGTAGCAACTAATAGGGCGTTGAGAGAAAGAGTCTGGTTCCCTCTATTAGATCACATGGTCGAACTCACATTAAGAGATTGCCCTCAATGTCAATTGGTCAAGCCTGGAGATCTGCCGCCGCCACTGCAAATGACTAAATGCCTCAAGGAGTGTGGCAAGAATTGGCCATGGACTTTTATGGCCTGCTGCAATCTGGCAAATATGTCCTTGTAGTGATTGACGAATATTCACGATTCCCAATTGCTCAATTTGTATCGTCCACCAGTGCGTCCAGCACAACTGCAATGCTAGATGAGGTGTTTGCTGCCTGGGGTGTTCCTAAAGAACTGAAAACAGACAATGGTCCCCCATTCACTAGTGAGGAGTTCGAGGACTTTGCAAAGCATTTACATTTCCACCACCGGAAAGTCAGCCCGTTGTGGCCACAGGCTAATGGCACTGTGGAACGATTCATGGCCACCCTCAGGAAGACTTTTTAACAAGCAACTTTGAATAAGCGAGATCTCCAAGTGGCTCTCAATGAAGTGCTGAGAGGGCCTATAGAACCACCCCACATGCCACCACGGGCAAGTGCCCAGCGACATTAATGCTGGGTCGACCTATCCGGACCAGAATTCCCACATGGGAAGGCGCGCTGACACCCGTGTCCCCTGCCCGCATTGATTCCGAAGTCCGAGCTGCCGATGGTGCGAACAAAGAGATCATGAAATCATATGCTGATCGACGCCGGTGAACCAGACCCTCCTTCCTGCAGGAAGGAGATACTGTTGTGGTAAAACAAGAGCAACAAAAGAAAACGGACTGTCGATTCCGAGATGATCCTTTGACCATTACGCGCCAGAAGAGCACCATGGTGACTGCAGAATCAGACAGCCGGAGAATCACCAGGAATATATCCCATTTCCAAAGATGTACTCCAGCTCTGAGAGATGCTCTCACTAGAACAGTTGAACCAACCAGTGGTGAATGCAGTGAGAGTTGTGACCAAATAAGAGACCTTCCAAATGTGGACGCTCAGCTTGAGAGTGAGACTGTCTATGATGGAGGCTCCCAACGGCCTCAACGAGATGTTCGACGGCCTAAAATACTAATTGAGGAACTATGAATTAACTGGTTTTTCCATTTTGTTAAGAAAGGGGGAGATGTGGGATTGTGAGCGGTCTAGTAGTTGGGTGGGCGGAGTTAGTGGGCTGGGGGCAAGAGGAGGATCCAGGGGATGGGCTAGTCAGAGTAGGGACGGGGACCTGAGAGCACGTGTTGAATAAAGCTCTTAGATACATAAAGAAGTAGTCTGTCGTTATTACGAGGAAGACACGACAGAAATGATATATATATTTTTAAAACACCGGGAAATATGACGGGGCGTATTTTTCCATTCACTTTCTATATATTCTGACTCCTGAGGAAATAATCTAATTCTTTGCTCATAAATCGAAAAAGCCTAAAGCATGCTCGTACTGGTGGCTACTGCTCATGGCGGTTATTGTAGACTAGTGCTTGTGGCAAATGCAGCCTTATACTGAAAAAGCATAGAGCCTAACCAATAATACTAGGAGTGAAGGGGGCAAGCAATAACATGGAGCTGGTGCGGTTTGGGGTTGAATGATTAAAGGGAGACTGTCTGCTAGCAAATGTACTCTTCGGGAGTGCTGTAACTAAAAGAAACAAGCATTTTCAATGCAATAGGTCTCGCATTTCCGATAGTTTAAGTTCTTGTTCTTATTGCCTTAGATCATAAAACACAGGCTTGTATTAGAGTTGAGTGGAAGAGTGAGAAACTCACAGTCTTTACTGTTGAATGTTGCTGGAAATAAAATAGAGAGCAGGTACAAGATGACCACAGCTCTTAATGATGTTGCCACTTAATTTCAATCAATCAGACTCCTTCATGTGCTTGTGTGGTTAATTGCTACCTGCTCTGATTGATATCCACCCAGTGTCACTGGTACTTTTGTTATTGGCATAGGAACAGAAGCTGGATCCAAATAGCCTTTTCTCTGTGAGGGAGGGGGGGGGCATGCATCTCTGTTCCTTTCCTTTGCATATGGTGTTACTACAGTGTCCATTGTTCAAGCTTATGCAACAGCAACTAGATGGCTGAAGTCATATTTTATTTTGTGGGCACTGTAATTTTTTTATTTCGATCCATTTTACAGATATTGATCCCAGACAGAATAGGGTAATATTCACCCTTCGCATCAAGATCCAGCCCTTTAGGTCCAGATTGCATATTAAAGTTCAATTTTGCACCTTCAAAAACGTTATATTGGACAAACCATTAAAATGTGAAAGCAGCAATTCGGCAAAGAACACTCACAAATGTGACCTTGGTTGACTGACAGAAAAAGCTGATCTAAAATGGGAAATGCTGCAGCTCCTGATTGACAGGAACACCCATAAATATGCGTTGAGGTCACAACACACACTTGCTATTTTGACGTTCATATTTTAAATGTAAACTCTGCATAGCATTTGAAGTCACTCTGAATTTCAGGCGCTTACTCAACAAGATATTGATCACGTGGGCCAAATTTCTGGGCTCCTGCGAGCTAAATGTATCACCTAATATGGGCTGCCCACTTAGAACCTCACCAGTTTCTGAACTATCGGTTTAAACAAGCATTTACAATGGAATAGGTCTCGCATTATTAAAGTTTGAACTATTGGTGTTACATTATTTAGCAACGCCAATAGCTCAAACTTTAATAATGCGAGAGCTATTCCATTGCAAATGCATGTTTAGTTGGGAACTTTGAAATTCACACTACCAGATCTCACTGACTAAACTACGCTTCAGCCTAGGCCCAAGGAGAAACAGACAAAGTTACTTTGCTGGTTAAAAAGAAGCACCCACAGCCCCATGCACTCAGCAGCAAGCGATCTGCGTTGAGGGTGCAGGGTGGGTGTGTGTCTATTATTGTCTTCATTTTTAGGTCTCGCGCCTGCGATGCATATGGCGAAGCCATATGCCATCGCGCAGGCGAGATACTATTGTTGCCGGGTCTGCTTCCCAGGAGACAGGAGATGTCACGCGCACGCTCTGGAAAGCGATCGGCGCCGGCCGCGCGCGCTTCCCAATCTCCTGTCTCTCTGGGAAGCACACAAGCAAGCCCAGCAAGCCCCGCCAAGGCACCACGAGTGAACCCAGTAAGAGTTGTGCAGCCCGCATTACTATGCGCCCCCTCTTCAGCGCCACTCTAAGGTAATTAAAGCGCACTGTTGCCAGCCCGAAGCACCGCAGGCTTAGATAGCGTTACTGCAATCAATCTGCATGCGGCGTAAAGAAATCCCAGCCGCCGCCAGACACTGTGCTGCCGAAGCATTACTACCTTGTTTTTTTTTAGTAAAGGAGTCAGTGTTTTTTGATTTAACATATTTATTGCACGGATACTGTTACCACGTATATTTGGCAGTCTGTGTTTATTTATTTTCGTTTCATTTGTGTGGCATGAACTAGTTTTATTACTTTTCATTTAATTATAATTTAAAGCAAATTGCATCGCGGGATTCCCTTGCCAGGCGCGAGGAGACAAAAAGTGTACCGGAAGTCTTTCTGTTCCCTGCCTGCTGCCATCAGAAACTCTGACCACGGATCGTGTTGCCAGGCAACGAGCGATGGCACGACAAGCTGTCTGCTATGCGTCCCCTCCACCGCCGCCTACCACTCCATCAGGCGTAGATCAGTGGTACCATCGGAGACGATTGAACAGAAGAGGGTGCCTGGGGGATGGGGGCGATGGGAGGCTGGGGCTGCCTATGATTCTGGGGTGCACCCCTCCCCCTCCAAATACGGACACCTGATATCCCTGTCCAGCGAAGTGGTGAAAGGGCCGGGTTCCTCTTCCGTCGAAATATTACAGCCTGTGTCATTGGGTCCCTTGAAATATGACCCCTGTGGAACATGGCTGCGCGCACGGTGCCCCTTAAGTGTCATCTAGTGATGCAGTGTTGCACGCACCCCTTGAAAAACGTCACCTTGCGAATCATTCAGCCACACGCGCCCTAAAACATAGGGCATATTTGATGCACAGCTCCTCGCACCCCTTAAAACATGCGGCACCCTCTGGCAGTGGCTGTACTACCCCTTGACTTACGTCATCCTGTGATACAGGGGTGCGGGTGCAGGTACCCCTTAAAATAAAGCTGCCTATGACACGGGGCTGCACGCACTCCTTGAAAAGTTGGCGCGAGATAGAAAAGAAAAAAGAGCGGAGCACGGGCGACTCCTGAGTTGAGTCGGGGGTGTCCCCTCTAGGACTGGGGACCCCCACGCCCTTCAGCAGGCTGTCGTGCAACTGCACTGGAGGATGGTTTGGCGGAGTCGCAGGTGAGTGTTGCTAGTGTCACCTGTGTTCACACAGCAGAACCTGTGCATTGCTAGAAATCTGGGTTACACTAGAGATGTGAACTGTCAGCGTCTCAGAGATAGCTGGTCTCTGTTTCTCTCGGGATATGATCAGAGAGCCTCCAGGTACTGGGCACTTTTGCGAAGATAGGGCCAAAATGAACGAATGTAGAATTTGTAATTGTTTAGTTCACTCCTATGTTTGTTTGTTTTCATTCTGTTATGATTTGTTTTGAGGACGGCAAGGGCTCTGTGTCCAAGTGTTTCGCCTACTATTTATTTCTCTGTGTTTATACCTTTACCAGCGAGTCTCATTCCCTCTTTGTGTCTGGATTCCGCCCAGATCATGGCTTACCTCTCTGACGTAATAGTTGCCCGCCTATTTCACCGACCACTTCCAATGGCGTATACACAGTGATTTTAAGTCCGAGCCTTATTTCGCATGTTGTGCTCGTCTGTCCTTCGGTTTTAACTTGCCTTACTAAGCGGCAGTTTAATATTATTTGGAATTGGATTGGCACCACTTGTATACATTCTTTGTCTCCGACGCCCACACCGATTAAGCACACATATCGTGTTTATGCGCATTATAAACGACCTTTACTAAATCGTTTTGAATCGAGATTAACTGAACCATTTTGAGTTCAGACTTTGTTTATTCCAACATAAAATATGCGTTGTACTTTTGTTTTGCTTGTGTATCGTTAGACAGAGTGCTGTATGTCGTGACATTGATCACGTTTACCACTCATGCTTCAAGTGAATTGTTACATTTGTTATATGCACCAACTTTTCCAAGTGTTATAAATATTTGTATAACACACGTGTGCTAGTAGTATGCCCTGTAATACAGCAGTACTTTTTTGGTACGACTCCATCTGTTGGTGGTCTGGTACATCTTGGGACTTTGGTGTTGCCATTGTTTGTTAGGAAGTTTGAACATTTTGCTTCAAAATTATAAATGGTCATTGAGTGGCGATGTATTATTAAACAATGTTGTATGATTCTAGTTTTGGGGAATAAAGAAGGTGGAAGGCTTTTGTTGGACAGGCCACATGACGGGCCGCTCTCCCCCGGCTCGACCAGGCCCGAGCCCAGTCATGCAAGCACCACACACCACCATTGTACGTCCTACGTCCCCTCAGGGACACCTGCCCTCGAACATGATCACCTCATGGGCCGATCCACTGCCGACCCATGCGCTCAGCCTGGGCCGCCATCTTGGACACTTCGTCACGAGGCCGCCTGGCCCCCGATCGACCTCAACCCTGGGCCTAGCCCGGCCTCAGACATTCCGGCACCACCCTCCACCCAGGAGGTGAGCGAGCTACTTGGCAGGTCAATGGGAGAAAGAGGTGTCGATGGCTCTCCCCCGGCCAGTGCCGCTCGCCCATCGCCTCCCCGGGCGCTGGCTCCACCCCCCTGCTGGGTGTCTGGACTCCCTCATCCCGGACCTCCCGACCTCCAAGTGCGAGGGTCCGGACATCAAAGCACGCCAGCCCTATAACTGGGGCAGCTCCAGAGCAGGAAGGCAGTTGTATCTTGGAGTCGAGAGACGTAAAGAGGAACTCATCCTGGACGGACTACTGGCGCTGCCGTAGCTCTGTCCTGTGCACCATCGTCCTGCCTGTTGGCGCTGCCACAGCCGTCGTAACCTTCATCCTTCATCGTCGTCCGGATCTGCTGGCGAGGCCGCGGACCGTTGTAACCGTCATCTGCATCGGGACCTGCTTGGCTTCTCCACGGCCCGTCGACCATCCGTCATCCATCCCGGGACCTGCTTGGCTTCTCCACGGCCCGTCGATCATCCTTCGTCCATCTCGGGACCGGCTTGGCTCCTCCACGGCCCGATCAGCAAACACGCCGAGCTCGAGGATTGAGAGCTATTTTACTCATTGGCAACTAAGACTGTCCCGCTACCCCTTTTTCCTCAACCAGAGATCAGAACCGAGGGGACCCCTGAGTCCAGACCTCCTTGTATCATATCAACGTAACCTAAGAATTGCCTATAAAGTCTCGTTAACTTTCAATCTTGTGTGGTGTCCGTCTGTGGGGGGGGAAGTTACTTATCTGTACAATCGTTGGAGACGGCTCTCCCTGGAGACCTCTCCCCATAATCTCGGCCGACCCTCCCGGTCCGTCTAACATTGGTGGCCAGCGGCGCGATCCGAATCACCGCATAACGTACAGAGAGTAGCTCACCCCACAACGAACAACAATGTCAACTAAAGAGAGCGGATCAACTGAGAAGTTCCAAATGGAAAAACTCGAGGAATACAGCCATCGTGAACTAAAGCAGTTCTGCATCGAACTAGGTATCGCTACCACCGGACTAAGTACCAAGGACGATTTTAAGCATGCCCTAGAATCTTGGGCAGAGACCGGGGATGTCGAAGCCCCTGAGCAAAGCACCGCGAAAAATACCAGCACGGGCCCTGAGGGGCAAAGAACCAGTCTCTCGCAAGACGAGATCCAAGAAAGAGAAAAAGCCCGACTACACGAACTCGAAATGGCCCGACTCAAGATGGACATAGAACTCAAATTGGCCGAGCAAAAAATAAACTTAGAGCACCTTCGCCTCCGAGAAGAAAGAGAGGAGAAACAGAGGCAAAGGGAGCTCGAGGAAAAAAGACTAACGTACGAGCACGAGCGGAACCTAGCCGAGATCAACCTGCGCAAACAGAATAAAGAGTTAGGGGTGCCTGACCGACCGTCCACCCCAGGGACCACGGAGAAAAAAGTGCACATCCCCAAGGATGTGGTCCGAGAATATTTTCGAGAAGACGACATCCAGCAATGGTTTAAGGCCTATGAAATCGCGATGACTGCGCACCGGATCGATAGAGCCGACTGGGGAGCCGGCCTATGGGGCAAATTCCTCAATGAGGGCCGCGATACTCTGTTACAGCTCCCAGACCACCAGATGACCTCCTACGACCATATGAAAGCGGCCCTCCTCACCCGCTATGGCCTCACGCCCGAGATGTACCGTCAGCGGTTCCGAGACTGCACACGCATTCCAGGTACAACTTGGGTGGACTATGTAACGTACTTTAGCAGAGCCTTCGAAGGCTGGATCAGAGGGAACAACGTCACGACCTACGAGCAGCTGTTCAATCTGATGGTATGGGAGCATCTGTCCAACAATTGCTTCATTGAACTACGCCAACACCTCCTCGACAGCAAGTTAACCGATCCCCGGCAGCTCGCAGCCGAAGCTGACCGGTGGGAGATCACCAGAGTGGGCCGGAATGGGTCCTACGAGCAGAACAGGAACAACAATGGTCACCCCCGACCCAGAGGAGGAGGAGGGGGCCAAGGACGAGGAAGAGACAACACTCCGGCCGCCCCCACTACCAGCACCACCCCCCCGGCCAACCGGGGCAGCACCCCGGCGCGACCGGGATACAGAGCCAATGTTACATGTCACCGATGCCAACGAGTCGGCCACTATGCAAACGACCCAAGCTGCCCGCAGTATCAGAGTCCAAGACCCCGCCAGGTGGCCGCCGCGGCACTAGGGGAAGAACAGATCTCCGAGGAACAAGAAACAGACGAGCAAGAGTATCAAGAGTGGGAGCCAGCAGCCATGACTCTCGCGTGCTTAGGGGGAAGAGACATGGTCCCGCGGGTCCCCCTACCCGCTAACACCCAGAAGTACAGCCAATGGGTGAGCATCAATGGACAACGGGCCGAAGCCCTTCGAGACACCGGGGCCAGTGTGACAGCCGTCCGCTGTCATCTGGTGACCCCAGAACAATATCTACCGAACATTCTCTGCCCTGTGCGATCCGCCGACAACTCAGAGAGTCTGTGTCGGATGGCCTGCGTCCCCTTTGAGTGGGGAGGGGTCTCCGGCATGCTGAAGGTAACGGTCCGAGACGACGCCCCCGTGGACTGCCTCCTCGGAAATGACCTGGAAAGCTCCCCGTGGGCAGCCGTGGAGCGAAAAGAACACTTGGGGATGTTGGGCGTCCCAGACTGGGCGTGCGTCACCACCCGGTCCATGGCCGCCCGTGCCAACCCTCACCCCGAAGAACCAGAATGGCCGGCGCCACCGCCCCCGGTCGCCCCCGCCGAGACCCCCGACCATGGTATCCCCCTCGAACTTGCCCAACCTTCCGACCTTGCTAATCTTGACCAGTGGGCTCAAGAAGGGGGACCCACACAAGAACAATTTCGTCAGGAGCAGGAGACCTGTCCCTCCCTTGAGGGACTCCGACAACAAGCGCTCGCCCAAAGCGCAGGGGATACCTCCGGAACTCATTGGGTCTACTGGGACAATGACCTATTGTACAGCGAGCAACGAATCGCCGAGCTAGGGGCCAACCGAGTACTAGTGGTGCCCCTCCGCTTTAGAGACTTCCTGCTAAATCTGGCCCACGATGTCCCCCTGGCCGGGCACCTGGGACAAGATAAAACCTACAGCCGCCTAGTGACCCACTTCTTCTGGCCAAAAATGAGAAACGATGTGCACCAGCATTGCCGATCTTGCCCCACGTGCCAAGCCAGTGGGAAGAGCGGCCGCAAATTAAAGGCCCCCCTGCAACCCTTTCCAGTAGTCACGACCCCATTTGAGAGGGTCGGAATAGACATTGTGGGACCCCTAGACCCGCGTACAAGACAAGGCCATCGCTTCATCCTGGTACTAGTGGACCACGCCACCCGCTACCCTGAGGCTATTCCTCTCCGGACCGTGACAGCCCCAGTGGTCGGCCGGGCCCTGATGGGGATCTTCTCCCGTGTGGGGTTCCCCCGAGAAGTCGTCAGTGACAGAGGCACAAACTTTATCTCCAAATATATGAAGTCCCTCTGGCAACAGTGTGGGGTCACCTACCGCTTCACGACCCCCTATCACCCCCAAGGAAACGGACTTGTTGAGCGGTTCAATCGCACGCTAAAAGGGATGATCGGGGGATTGGAAGAGCCCCTCCGTCGCCAGTGGGATGTGCTGCTGCCGTGCCTCCTCTTCGCCTACCGGGAGGTCCCACAGAAGTCCCTAGGCTTCAGCCCATTCGAGCTGCTCTATGGGCACCCAGTACGGGGGCCACTCAGCCTGATCAAAGAAAGCTGGGAGATGCCTCCGGCCAAGAGTCCGCCCGATGTCTTCCGGTACCTCCTCACCCTCCGCAACCAGTCCCGAAGGTTCAGAGACCTAGCAAAAGCCAACCTAGAGACCAGTCAAGAGGACATGAAGAAATGGTATGACCAGAACGCCTCATCTATTGAATTCGAGCCGGGGCAACAGGTCTGGGTAATGTCCCCCACAGAACCGTGCGCTCTCCAAGACAAATGGACGGGACCCTTCAAGGTAATCGAGCGCAAGGGTCCTGCCACCTATCTGATCGATATGGAGTCCGCCCGGAATCCGCTCCGAGTCCTCCACACCAACAGACTGAAACCCCACTTTGCACGAACAGAACTCAGTCTCTTGATGGCCACAGACAATGGGGTTGAAGACGACTCCGAACCTCTCCCTGACCTCTTGCGGACCCAGGAGCAAGACGGCTCCGTGGATGGGGTCCGACTCTCGGAGACCCTCACCAGAGAACAACGCCACGAGTGCCAAGCCCTCCTATCACGATTTGCCAGTCTGTTCTCCCTCACCCCAGGTGTCACTTCCTGGTGTGTGCACGATGTGGACACCGGAGACAGCCCTCCTATCCGCCACCGGGCCTACCGCGTACCTGATCGGGTACGGGCCTGCATCCAGGCGGAAGTAGCTAAGATGCTCACGCTCGGGGTCATCGAGCCCTCAGACAGTCCATGGGCCAGCCCGGTCGTACTGGTCCCCAAAGCAGCCGCCCCCGGAACCACCCCAGAACTCCGGTTCTGTGTCGACTACCGGGGCCTGAATGACGTCACCAGAACGGACGCACACCCCATCCCCCGGGCAGATGAACTGGTCGACCGAATGGGCGCTGCCCGCTACCTCAGCATCTTCGACCTGACGGCAGGTTATTGGCAGATCGGCCTCACATCCCGAGCACAAGAACGTTCTGCCTTCTCCACCCCCGATGGCCACTATCATTTTAAGGTCATGCCCTTCGGCATGAAAAATGCCCCAGCGACTTTCCAACGGCTCGTCAACCAGGTCCTGGCGGGGCTCGAAGAGTTCAGCGCCGCCTACCTGGACGACATCGCTGTGTACAGCCACCATTGGACCGAGCACCTCCACCACCTCCAAGCAGTACTACAAGCCCTTCCGCGAGCTGGCCTCACGATCAAGGCCAGCAAATGTCAAATTGGACAAGGGTCGGTGACCTACCTCGGACACCAGGTGGGAAGCGGCTTAGTGGCCCCTCTACAGCTGAAGATTGCCGCCATCCAGAACTGGCAACCCCCTATCACTCAAACTGAGGTGCGAGCCTTCCTGGGCCTCACGGGCTACTACCGAAGGTTCGTGAAAGACTATGGTACCATCGTGGGGCCTCTCACCGAACTCACATCAAAAAATCAGCCCAAGAAAGTGAACTGGACCCCAGAGTGTCAAGCGGCATTCGAACAGTTAAAGGCCGCCATGTGTTCCGCTCCTGTGCTCCAGGCCCCAGACTACAGCCGGGAGTTCGTCGTCCAGACGGACGCCTCCGACCAGGGCATTGGGGCAGTCCTGTCCCAAATGAACACCGAAGGCCTTGATCAACCGGTGGCCTTCATCAGCCGGAGACTCCTACCACGGGAACAACGCTGGAGCACCATAGAAAGGGAAGCCTTCGCTGTGGTATGGGCCCTCAAGAAGCTCCGGCCCTACCTTTTTGGCACCCACTTTCGGGTGCAGACTGACCACCGACCCCTGCAGTGGTTGATGCATATGCGGGGGGAAAACCCAAAACTGCTACGCTGGTCCATCTCCTTGCAAGGTATGGACTTCACGGTTGAACACCGGCCTGGGTCCGACCACGCCAACGCGGATGGCCTGTCCCGGTTTTTCCGCCTCGACGAAGAGAGTCCCCAAGAGGATGGGTAACTCTCCCCGCCTTCAGCTGGGGGGGACGCATGTTGGACAGGCCACATGACGGGCCGCTCTCCCCCGGCTCGACCAGGCCCGAGCCCAGTCATGCAAGCACCACACACCACCATTGTACGTCCTACGTCCCCTCAGGGACACCTGCCCTCGAACATGATCACCTCATGGGCCGATCCACTGCCGACCCATGCGCTCAGCCTGGGCCGCCATCTTGGACACTTCGTCACGAGGCCGCCTGGCCCCCGATCGACCTCAACCCTGGGCCTAGCCCGGCCTCAGACATTCCGGCACCACCCTCCACCCAGGAGGTGAGCGAGCTACTTGGCAGGTCAATGGGAGAAAGAGGTGTCGATGGCTCTCCCCCGGCCAGTGCCGCTCGCCCATCGCCTCCCCGGGCGCTGGCTCCACCCCCCTGCTGGGTGTCTGGACTCCCTCATCCCGGACCTCCCGACCTCCAAGTGCGAGGGTCCGGACATCAAAGCACGCCAGCCCTATAACTGGGGCAGCTCCAGAGCAGGAAGGCAGTTGTATCTTGGAGTCGAGAGACGTAAAGAGGAACTCATCCTGGACGGACTACTGGCGCTGCCGTAGCTCTGTCCTGTGCACCATCGTCCTGCCTGTTGGCGCTGCCACAGCCGTCGTAACCTTCATCCTTCATCGTCGTCCGGATCTGCTGGCGAGGCCGCGGACCGTTGTAACCGTCATCTGCATCGGGACCTGCTTGGCTTCTCCACGGCCCGTCGACCATCCGTCATCCATCCCGGGACCTGCTTGGCTTCTCCACGGCCCGTCGATCATCCTTCGTCCATCTCGGGACCGGCTTGGCTCCTCCACGGCCCGATCAGCAAACACGCCGAGCTCGAGGATTGAGAGCTATTTTACTCATTGGCAACTAAGACTGTCCCGCTACCCCTTTTTCCTCAACCAGAGATCAGAACCGAGAGGACCCCTGAGTCCAGACCTCCTTGTATCATATCAACGTAACCTAAGAATTGCCTATAAAGTCTCGTTAACTTTCAATCTTGTGTGGTGTCCGTCTGTGGGGGGGGAAGTTACTTATCTGTACAATCGTTGGAGACGGCTCTCCCTGGAGACCTCTCCCCATAATCTCGGCCGACCCTCCCGGTCCGTCTAACAGCTTTTATTACCATTTGGTTTATTTTTAGGTTGGTGGTGTTGTGGGCACCACTTGTTTTTCCACAATAATTTAAACAGGAATTAAGACCTAGATAATCCACTCTCTTGCCTCACTATGAACATGTAATGGGGCCCTGTCCAAAGGTTTACAATGGCTTAAGAATGCTCTCCGGTCTGCTTGTGCTTTTAAACTGGCTGCATTCTTCAAATAGATAATACTTTTTTAATAGAGGGCAAAGCTGTTTGGAGAGAAAACAGCCTCCAGCAGCACAGATTTATTGTTACAGTAGAAGTGTTGTGCTGTAGTTCTCTGTGCTCTGAAGCGCATACTATGTGCTGAGCACCCCTTCTCCCTCCAGACTGTACTGCACGCTCTATAGATATTGATGAGCATGAAAATAAAAACAGCAGGCACTTGCATGCTTCATTTTCATGCACGTGTTGATTGGGTAGGACGAAGCACCACAGTGGTTCAGTAGCTCGCTCTGGAATGCAGGAATAGTGATTCTCAATCTCGTTGTTGATTTATTGATTAAGACATCCAAAGTGGAATATTGTCGCCTTTTCTCTTGTCTGGGGAATAGTGGTGTGGTGGTCCATGAACTTGCCACTTTCACCTCTGTTTCTGTACGTCGGCTCTGCTGCGGGGTCTCTTGCAGAGGTTGTTACCCAGGTGCTTTTACTTGGATAACGCAAAACTTATTGTCTCATAAGTATAATATTAATTTTAAGGAGTGATTGGTGATTATACAACAGCATTAACTGGTGTTCTTCCTAAGGTTTCCTGTTACTACACAATGGGTTATCCGGGCTAGTTGCTGAAAGACAACCCTTATGTTCTATTTTTTAGCTGTTCGTTTGCCATCTGATCGTTGACTAAGACGAAGTGGATGTGGTTGCTTGTGATTGTAAGTGAAATTCACCTCCCACTATTGTATTGTATTTGAAATCATTAATAAAATGTTCTAAGAAACTTTGTGATTAATAGCATTGCTTTTTTGGGGGGGGGGGGGCATGTCTGTTTGCATCCTTATAACCCACTCTCCTTCTTGCCTTTATCACTAAACGCATCTTCATTTCTAATATTGAATATTTAGTTACTTATATAGTCTTTATGCTTAAAACCGTCACACTACTCCTATTCTGGTTTTATCAATGTTATTTACAGCAGCGCACCAAATCAATCTTCTCTTAAAAGTTAGGCAAAGGACTCTTTCGAAAAGAAAAAGCCGCATACACATATGAGTTTTTAGTTTGTTAAAATGTTTACCTCTTGGATGGTTATTTAGGCTGTGCATTTTCCATTGCTTTCATTAAGAAATCAAGCTTCTGATGCAGGTAAACTTGCTTCACTCTATTGGTATATGAGAGTATAGCATGATCCTGCTCATGTACGTGAACCCACGTGAAACAAGCATTTGCAAGAGTTTAACCTATTAGCATTGTAAATGACAATGCCTTTTATTTATGTTTTAAAAACCAGCACATAAATAAAAGGCATTGCCATTTACAATGCCAATAGCTCAAACTCTAACAACTGCGAGACCTATTGCATTGCAAATGCTTGTTAAACACGTTTTCGGCAACAATTAATGGCTAATTTTAAAAAGAATCGATCCAAGGCTAACGTGCAGGAGATTATTTTAATCCACAAATGTACTGAGGAAGCACGGAGCTGGTAGTTGTAGTAATAGAATGCAATATAACGTGATTTATAAGTAAAATGTGAATGTACGCCCTTGTACAATCTGACGAGAAAGTCTGAACATAATCTCATCATCTTATTTGTCTAACCTAAACAAGCCGATGTTTTCTGCTCTGTTTTACGCCATTAAAATATATTTTTCACCGTTCACGGGGTAGGCAGAGTGCAGAAATCAGCAAGTTAATCTGGCATCATTCTTGGGCTGAGTGAGTAGTGTTTCTTGACCATTTAGGGAAGAAAACACTCTCTGGTTTACAATGAAGTTATACTGTCTCCGAGCAAAGATATAACGTGATGGACCGAGTGAGAAACAGCATGCCTGCGACTAATTCAGAGGAACAAACAAAAGAAGTGAGGGGGCAGAGAGTTTAGAAAAACAAATAGCTTTAATGTCTGATAATTCTAAGACTGTAGGTCCCACGAGGCCAAATGCTTTTTGGTTAGAAGGCTAACAAGCACTGGCGTTGCCAATAGGTCTCGCAGTAGGAAAGTTGGAGCTATTGGTTTTGTAAATGACATTTTATATTTATATATCGTTATTGGCATTGTCAATAACAATATATAAATATAAAATGTCATTTACAAAACCAATAGCTCCAACTTTCCAAATGCGAAACCTATTGGCAACGCCAGTGCTAGTTTTCTTTCTGAATAAGAATGCCTATGAAAAATTCTGAATCAAAAATGCAAAACCAGTTTTATATAATTGTATGCAAGCCAGCCCAATTACCCTCCCGAAAATGTGTCCCATGCAAAGTTACTTTTAAATACAGGAACACAACAGGCTGTGGCACGCATTCATTCTAATTTCTTCTTTAAAAAGATCAGTTGGTGAGGTTGAGGCTGTTCTTTCTGTTCCTTTGGGGACAACAGATAATATATCTACCCTGGGGCGCTTCAATGCCACGGGTTGAAGTCAAATAATGGCGGCAATTTAAATAGCAAATAACACTGCCGTCCAGTCGGCCTTTTTGTAACAGAAAGTCTGAGTGACCCCTGTGTTAATACATTTGAGAGAGCACAAATTTGAATAGAAATTATGTATAGGCCGTATTTACAAGCACTTTGTATAACGTAGGAATGAAACGTATATCGTAACGTGAAGTTGACACTTATAGCATATAGATAACCGATGTAATCAACGTAAATATAGGAAATGTGACTATATTCACTTTAGAACATGTATTAGATTTAGAAGGCCCGTATATGTAGTGGGCTGATGTAGAGACGGTGTAGAAATGCTTACGAAATGTAAAAACGTGCAAAGTAGAATTCATGTACGTGTGTAACTTTAAACGAAGAAACAGCGAGAAATGAAACGTGAAGAAATATGTAGAACATATATAAAACGATATAGCGAATGATGATATGAAGTTATGCTTACGTAGTTTATATTCTATGTACAATGTATTCATATATGTGTAACAGACTTTTGCTAAATACGAATATATAATGTGTGTTAAAGGTTATATTGTGTAGAAGGCTTTCTGTGAGAACGCTAGAGGGGTTTAGGTCATTTGTGATTCTAACCTGACTGACCAAGGGTTAGCAGGAACACAGTCCAATGTATATAATTTAGCGGACTTACAGGAGTCGTAAATAGTTTGATGTGGACGTGAGAGCCAAGAAGTCTAGCACTTGTTAGATTTAAGGTGACAACGCTGGACAAGGTTTATGGCCTGAACGTGATGAGAAGCGCTAAGAATTTGAGACTTGTTTTTGAATGACCATTCACAGGACCTAGAAGGTCAAGGAATAGCAGTCGTAAGTTAAAGTCTTGTTTAAGTTCATATGATTTCTGATCTGGAAGTGTCAATTGAAATTGCCAATAAGAAGATGAAGATGACATCTAAAGAAGAAAGGTCAACTTAACGGACGGCGAAAGAGATGAAGCAATGGACAAAGCTAGAAGCTGACATCATCGGGGAAAGTCCGAGGTGGGCGTCAAGGGGCGTTCCACCCACACTAGGATTGTGTATTTTAGGGACAGCACCCCGGGGATAAGTTAGCAATTGGAGATTAGGAACAGCGAGGGAATTGCTCAAGAGAGAGGGCAAAGGGTAGATGCCTTGAGCAGATGCGTTGAGAGAGATCAGAGCGCAAGAGAGCAGTAGGCCGAGGACCCTTAAGAAGAGCGGATGGGTAGGCAGAAAGGGTACTGCTTCTTACACTTAAGTTACCTTTAGAGGCTAAGAGAGTTTGAACTTCTTTGAAAGTCAAACTGCTGACACCTTTTTAGGGAAGAAACTAACGAAGTAGGGATGTCACATAGCATAGAGTAGGGACAGATTTAACGTGATATTTTTTCTCTTTCTGTAGATGACGCCAAGGAACCACTTCACATCGAAGCTTTAAATTGCTGAATGTGGAATTGATTTTGTATTCTTTTGTATACTTTGATCCCGAGAGGATTGTATTTGCATTTAACTTTGACTTTTATATAAAACTTTTAAACTTTATCAGTTGTAAGTGGTTCTTCCGAGTGGCGTCCGTTAATGGGGTTTGTCTAAACCGATACAGGGGTTGTCTTTTACTCAATGACAGATACTAGCGGTCCAAAACAGATGAATGAGATAAGTTATTAAATTGATCATAAATTGATATCAAAATCTCATTCCCCGCAGTTGGTAGCAGAGAAATGATGGTTATCTTCTTGAGGAAGACGACCTAGGCCAGGTTTAGTTTACCCCAAGGTCCCTAGTCATCGACGACCAGAAGAAGAATCCCTGCCGAAGACAGTGCTGACGGTGCGACGAGAGAAAAGCAGCAGAATCGGTCGAGAGTGAGTATAAGGGTCATGCGTTGTAAGATTGCGGTGTTTTATGTTGTTCCTGTGTTGTAATGTCAAGCGGAGTTGAATGCCTGTAGTGTGATTGAGGGAAGGTTGTGAGCGCGCGCAACCGGATGAAATCTTATGTCCAGAGGACTTAAGTGGTTCGGGTGTATCGAACACCCAGAGTAATTTGTCTACCATTGAAAGGGAGTCATGAGGTACCATTGATTTCCCGACAGACCGATGATAGGGGGAGCGTATGAGTGAGTGAATGAGTAACGGACGCTGGTCGTACGTTTACTGTGTGTAAGTAACCTATCAGTGAGGCAAGTGTCCGACCGTAAGAGGAAAGACGCTGTGCCAGTTGAGGTGACAATTACAGTTAGACTGTGGCCGTACAGTCAGAGAAAAGTGATCGCTTGGACGGAAGTAGTCATTTTTCAGTGTATGAATGAAAACGCATGTGAAATCGTGAGACAAATTGAGAACGGAGGAGAATTGCTGCAAGAGGGAACGAGTGACGTCAGCATAGAACCGCGCTGAGATTGGTTAGTTTGTCAGACGTCAGCGAAGAGTCGCGCTGAGATTGGTCGGTCAGCGTAGAGTCGCGCTGAGATAGGCCGATTAGCGAGAGCCGCGTAGGGATTGGTTGGTCATCATCGGGACGTAAACAAGGAAGAGTAAGAGGAAAATCGTAAATTATCGAAAATGAAGTGTTTTAAGAGTTTAAGAGCACTCTTTAGGAGAAATAGAAGAAACTTATATGCCGGAGAGGAAGCTCCACCAGAAGGCACACCAGCTTACTATATGGCAGTGAATGTAGGCTTGCACTCGATATTATGGATCTCCGAGTGGAATAAGCTAACTGAAGGGAGTAAGGAACTGACGTTCCCGAGATTCGGAACGTTTAAACTAGATGTATTGAACGAACTAAAAGCGGTAATGCTTGCAACAAGACCTCTACCGAGGCCAACACAGTTCGAAGCACTTAGTGTATGGTTTAGAACAGCACACGAAAAGAGCGTAAAGAGGCGCCAAGAAAGAGTGAGACGATCAGTAAAGGCAGTACAAGATGCCAAATGGGATGAGGAAGCTAAGAAATGGAGAGTGCAAAAGATAGAAGCAGACAAACTGTTCACCATGATAGAAGCCACGGGAGAAAAGAAACCTCTAGAGGAAGAAGAGGAAAGCGAGACAGAAGAGGAACTGATAGAGAGGCTATTGACAGATAGACCACCTCCGTACAGCAGAGGGGCCGCAAGTCCTATATTACCACAAGAGGACGGAGCTAGATGGGGAGAATATAAATCGATCCCAGTATCAGAGTGGGATGCCAAGAAAGAGGAGGAGGTACCTCAATCTAGTTCCGAGCAGAGAGTAGTGGGAAGATTTGTGGTCCAGAAAATGCCAGAAACACAACGTGCAAGGTCTTACCAAATGCCAGACGCTCTACAAGTACCGGTTACCATAGGCCCTATCGTGTCGATCTACAACCCAGAAGGGGTCCAGCAGGAGGAACAGGCACGATGGGACAGGGAAAGGGCAGAGATGGAGAATAGGGATCAGAGACAGATATTAGCACCGATGAGTCGGAGTACCCCATTAGATACCGAAGTAGGTCCCTGGGTAGAACATGGGCGTCAAAGAGGGCCAATGGACTTAAGGGGACCAAAACCGAAGTCCTTTAAGGAATTAAGGGAATACCTGAAGGATTGGGATACGGCCGAGGAGAGTAGGAATAAAAGTGTAGAAACAGGAGCTGAGTGGAGAGACCAAGATAATCGGGTTCTCTCTCATTGTGGAGCTGGAGAAAGCAGCCCGGAGTGGGAGAGAGGGAGTCAGGAAAGCAGAGGAAATAATTGTCCTACTATCAGCAGCAATAGGCAAATGTGCGACGACAGGAGTACAGGGTGTGGCGAAGTGCCTCGCGTCACCTTTAGTGAGGGAGAACAAAGGACGCCGGAGTACCGTAATACTTTCAGATGCACTCACCATACCCCGGGTGAAACAGTGCAACATTGGAATCACGGAAACATGGAGAGTCGCGAAGCGTCTCGACATGCATCCGGCGATAGTAGACAAAATCATGACAATGTAGGGAGTCGCGAAACGTCTCGCCATACTTCTGGTGATCAGGATCGAGATCGTAGGAGCATGGGGAGTCATGAAGGACCTTATCGTTTATTGAGCGACACCAGACAGCAAGCGAGTTACAGTGATGTTGAACAGAACGGTGGATCCTATCTCGTATCTGGAGAAACCGAGCCAAAAAGGCGCAATGTAGGGATGAGGGATGGAGTAATGTTCCACCACACCCCACGGGAAGATGGAAAGGCTTGGGATCTAGAGAGGTGGGAACAAAGAGATGGAAGGAAAACGCCTCATAACTCACCTGTGTTTAGGCGTAGGGCGCATAGTGGAGGTGAGAGGGGTATGAGCGAACCACTTAGGACTGACATACTGAGAGCTGAAATAAAAGCAAACCGGCTCGACGTAATGAGTTTGAAGTCAGACTTAGATGAAATAATTGACGGCACAGTGAAAATAGAGAGATTAGAATTGTACGCACCCGATGAAATATTGTTTTTATCCAAGGATGTTACTCGGAGAGCGAGGTCAGCTCATGAAAATTTATCGAATCTAGCAAATAGGTATATGATAGACCTATCACGAACTAAAGCTTTACAGGGAAACCATAGGCTAACTTGCTCAGATCAGGATCTGGATGAGCGTAGAACGATCGCGCTGAAAGTACACATAAGGGAATTGATTCAGTATTAGAATATGGAGAGATCTGGATAGATGGGAGGAAAGATGGTCTAAGAAGGGATCCGTAAGAAGGAGTTCCCTTACAAGGTCCCCGGATACAGACCTAATGCGAATGGAAGCATTCCCTTTGCGAGAAATCGCGAACGGAAATTACGTTCACGTACCACGGAGTAGGGGGGATTTGGCGGCATTTACTAATTCCTTCCCAAAGCTCAGAGAAAATCCCGTTGAGTGGTACAAGCAGGTAGAAAGATTCGTGAAGATCTCGAAGGTACTGTGGATCGATTTGAACACATTGTTCGATATCGTAGTACCCGGAGATTTGTGGACGGCATGTAAGCTTAGTGTTGAATGGCCTACTTGTGAGCCTCCGAGAGACACCCGGACGAATGGTCCATCAGTCAGAGTCATGGAGAAATACGAAAGAGTTATAACATGGCTGAAAGAGAAAGTGCCAGTGCACGATATAGACTGGGTTAAGATAGATCGAACTACTCAGGAGCCGAAGGAAACAGTCCATGAGTTTTATGAGCGATTGCTGAAGGCATTCAAGCAGTACAGTGGGTTAGATGTAATGGATCCTAAGGACATAGGGCAGTTCGTGTCGAAGTTTGTTCTTGGACTAAGACCAGACATAAGCCTAATGATACAACAACATCTAATCTGTTGGCAGAATAAGCCTTTAGATGAAATTCTGAGATATGCAAGGTACTGTAGTGACGAGATAGATTCGAAGGCTAAGAAACTCAAGGAGAAGTTAATGCTGGTACAAATGCAAGCAGCTGGAAAGGGTGGACAGCGGCAACAGGGAACAGGAACGCAAGTAAAGAAGCAGAATAATCAGAGCAGAGATGAGGAAGAAAGACCGAGACCGAGAATGGATATTGCGACACTGAAAAAGACAACTAGATGTCATCAGTGTAACGAAGTGGGACATTGGCGACGCGAGTGTCCTTACAATGTTGAGACAGGGGAATTAGAACAAGAGGAGGAAGAGGTACAGAATAACGTGGTTAAGGGAGCCGCAGCCCCGAAGGGAAAGTTTATCAAAGGGGGGACTCAGACTCCTCGAGCCCCGTTTCCTCAACCACCTCGCATCACAAACGGAGGGAAAACCTATAGACAAATGCCATTGTTTGTAGGAGGAGAGGAATGCTACTACGTTGATCCTCTTACAGGGCAACGAGTAAACAGGGAGGAAGACTGTACTCTAGGAGCAGCCCTGGAAGTAGATCAGAGAGGACCATACGTAGAGGCTGAAGTAGCTGGATGTCCTACGACCTTTTTGGTAGACACGGGGGCCACTCGATCCACGCTGAGATCAGCGGTAGTCCCAGGTTTGCCAATATCGGGAGAGACGATTCAGGTGGTAGGAGTCGCAAACAAGAGGATGACTAATCCTTTGACCGAACCAGTGTCAGTAAAGATAGGGAATTACAGTGACGAACATCAGTTCGTGATCTGTGATTCTAGTCCTGTGTGTTTGCTAGGAAGAGATCTATTGTGTAAACTGAATTGCACAATACATTGTACACCTGAAGGAGTAGAAGTGCAGACAAATGATGAGGATGCTGATTTTAAATTTGTAAACTCGCAAGAGTGCGTGGAACTATATCCTACTTTAACAGTGGAGGAACTTCCACAGGATTTGAGAGAGAAAGTGTCAGCTGAGGTGTGGGATTTTACTGGAGAAGAAATAGGACTGATTAAAGGAGTGGAACCAGTAAAAATCTTGGTAAGAGCCAATGCTGAGTATCCAAGAACCCCACAATATAAGTTGACTCCAGAGACGATTGCAGGAATAAAGCCTGTGATCGAATCCATGATTAAACAGGGAATACTGAAGGAGATCGTGGGAAGTCCATGTAACTCCCCGATTATGGGTTTGCAGAAGCCTAGTGGAAAATACAGAATAGTACAGGATCTTCGGAAGATTAATAATATTGTTGTCTCATGTTGTCCAGTGGTACCGAATCCATCAGTGATATTATTTCAGATACCGTTCCAAGCTGAATGGTTTACAGTGATAGATTTGTGCCAGGCTTTCTTTTCGATACCTTTAGACGAAGAGAGTCAGTATCTTTTCGCTTTTAAGCTGGAAGATCGCGTTTTAACATGGTGTCGTATCCCTCAGGGGTATACAGAAAGCCCATCGATCTTTAACCAGTTATTAAAACGAAACCTTGAAAGTCTAGTACTGCCCAAGAATTCGGTTCTAGTCCAGTACATAGACGACCTCCTAGTTGCGTCAGAAACTGAGGAAGCTTGCAGAGAAGACACCATAACCTTGTTAAATCACTTGGCCGAGAACGGACACAAGGTGTCTCCAAGTAAGTTGCAATATTGTAAAACTGAAGTGCAATACTTGGGCCATAGGATTGAAAAGGGAAAGCGGAAGGTGTCTCCAGACAGAATAGAGGCGATTATGAAAATGAATGCGCCTACAACACAAAGAGAAGTCAGGATGTTTCTAGGTATGGTCGGTTACTGTCGACAGTGGATAGCCAACTTCTCACTGAAGGCAAAACCGTTATTACAACTGACGCACAAAGGAGTAAGTGATCCGGTACCATGGGACAAAGATTGTTTGATGGCGTTTTTGCAGCTGAGGGAGGACTTATGTCGTGCCCCGGCTTTAGGAATGCCTGATTACACGAAGCCATTTTTGCTTTACTGCTGCGAAAGAGAGGGATGCGCTTTAGCAGTTTTAGCTCAGATCCATGGAGATGCGCGTAGACCAGTGGCGTATTTCTCGGCTACATTAGATCCAGTAGCCGCAGCGTTGCCCGGATGTCTCAAATCCGTAGCCGCAACGGGTGTCAGCATTGAACGATCTGAAAGCGTAGTTATGGGTCATCAGTTAGAGGTGTATGTACCACATTCTGTAGAATTGTTAATGACCAGGACTAAGACTCAGCATCTGACAAATAGCAGGCTCACACGCTACGAGCAAGTCATACTGGCTGCCGAGAATGTGACCCTGAAAAGATGCTCCGTCTTGAATCCTGCAACTTTGATGCCACTTCCGAATGAGGTGGACGATGAAAATTGTACAGATCATGACTGCCTTGATGTGACTGAACTATGCACCAAACCGAGACCCGATATTGTAGATGAGCCATTGACTGACCCAGATGAAATTTTCTTCGTTGATGGTTCATGTGTAAGAGACAATGTCGGTCAGCTGAGAGCAGCTTATGCAGTTTGCACAATTACGAGAGTAATAGAAGCCGCTTGCCTGGAAGGAGTACACTCCGCTCAGGTAGCTGAAATTGTTGCTTTGACTCGTGCTTGCTTAGCAGGCGACAAACTTCGAGTCACCATATACACCGATAGTCAGTATGGTTTCGGGGTAGTTCACGATTACGGGCAGTTATGGTCTCAAAGAGGTTACATGACATCCTCGGGTTCTCCCATTAGGAATGGAGAATTCGTGAGACTTTTGTTAGAGGCATTGCAAAAACCGATGGCCATAGCAGTGGTCAAATGTGCAGCCCATACAAAGAATGTTGACTTTGTGTCACTAGGAAACCGCTACGCAGATGAAGTAGCGCGTTATTGTGCGGAACAGGGATATTCTCACACTGATATAAAAGTGGGGGGAATCCAAGAAAGAACTGAATTGACTATGTTGTTAGATACTGTAGATACGTGGGATGAATTACGAAGTATTCAGGAAAATGCACCAGATGATGAGAAAAAGAGTTGGGAAACAGCTGGTTGTTCTAGAAGTGAAATGAACTTTTGGATCTCTGCAGATGGGAGAGCAGTTTTACCAAATGAACTTGTTAGTCCAATGGCAAGGAAATTGCATGGATCAGCACACATAGGAAGAGATGCTATGGTGAGAGTATTCAGACAAACGTGGTTCAACCCTAAATTTAGAGTAGCGGCAGAAGCTGTGTGTCAGCGATGTACGATCTGTCAGCAACTAAATGTGGGCAAGAGAACACCAGTTACGTTGAGTCACATTGGGAGGTCTGGGGGGCCTTTCAATAGGATGCAACTTGATTTTATAGAAATGCCTAAATGCAACAGACTCAGATACGTTTTAGTGATTGTTTGCATATTTTCTAGATGGGTTGAGGCTTACCCTACACGTAGGTGCGACACACTTACGGTAGCAAAATTGTTACTTAGAGAGTTAATACCGAGGTTTGGGGTGCCATCCTCTTTGGAATCGGACAGAGGAACTCATTTCAATAGCGAAATAGTGAAGATGCTATGTTCAGCCTTGAATATCGATCAGAAGTTACACTGCAGCTATCGACCAGAAGCTTCAGGGATTGTAGAGCAAATCAACAGCACGATAAAGTCCAGACTTGCCAAAGTTTGTTCAGCAACATCCCTGAGTTGGCCAGACGCACTTCCAGTGGTTCTTATGAGCATGCGTAGCACACCTGATAGAAGAACAGGTCTCTCTCCTCATGAAGTGCTAATGGGGAGAGCTATGAGATTGCCATCGGTTCCGACTGCAGCTCTAGTGAACATCACAGACGATTTGATCTTGGACTACTGTAAGGGACTATCTGATGCCGTTAATTCTGTGTCCCTCCAGGTCCAGGCTGCAGAGGTTCCATCAGCACAAGATTTGTGCCATGACCTGAGTCCGGGAGACTGGGTCCTGGTGAAGAAGCATGTCAGGAAGAACTGCTTAGATGTGCGCTGGAGAGGACCGTTTCAAGTTATACTTGTAACGAATACCGCAGTAAAGTGTGGAGGACTGCCAAACTGGATACATGCCTCACACACCCGAAGAGTGCCAACACCTCTAGAAGAAACAGCTCCTCTCTCGGATGAGAATCCCGCAGAAAGTGGAGAAGCCATAGAGGGGGAAAGCCAAGCTGTGGAGGTGAGCGAAGAGGCTGAGATTGAGACGGAACAGGACGACGAAGGTCAGGACACTAGTGGGACCGAAGTCGCCTCAGGAGAAGAAAGCAATTGGGAGTCCGACACAGATATCGAACAAATTGAGAGGGACCAAGAGACGGGTCCTAGGACAAGGAGTGGAAGGACAAAGAGAGACGAAGCCAGTTGGCCGGAGAGAAAGAAAAGGCCAAGCTCAGAAGAAAAGCAAGAAAGAACTCTTGTTCCGATTGCAGAGGAATCAGACCAGGAGGAGGAAACTACAGACTCAGGAACTGAGAGTCCAAGGAGATCGAGAAGGGTACGTGTGCCCTGCAGAAGGTACGCCACCCCAGAGTGGACTTATCTAGCAGATGTCTTGGGGACAGAAATCTGGGAGAGTGAAGAAAGTGAAAGTAATCGATCACGATCCATTTGTGGCAGTGGAGATATGGATGTTGACGCCTGGACTCGAGACTGAGGGGTTATTGACTTTCACACTTCCCATACCCCCATATTTGAGTCAAATTCAAGATCTAGTGCTAAAAAGATTACAATTTCCAACTTTTGGCCAGCAAATGCCAGAAGAAGAAGAAAAAGTTATTCGTTTTGAATTATTAGAAATTGTTGTGAAAGCTGCAGGTCCGAAAATAATTGTTGATGCATAAGAGACTTTTGTATATAAGCTATAAAGAAGAAGATAACCTAGCGCCGAGTGGAAAGAAGAATAAAATTAGGGATTACATTTAGAGGACGGAGAAGGGTTAGGGTTGTCTGTTGCTAAAGAAGAAAAGACATTGTTGCGAAAAGGAGACTTTGTTGGGAAAAAGCATTTTAAGACTGAGAAAGCAAATAAAGCAAACAAAGACTGCAGAAGGAAAACTTTTTCGCAAAAGAAGGAGCTACGCTGTTTTGATAACATGGAGAACGGCAACCCAAACCGAAAGGCTAGATGTATAGTAGGTACACTAATAGCAGTAGTAATTTTTCTTATAATTACAGTAGTGACAATATCATACATAACAGGACATGAAACCGATAAAGAAACAGCAGATGTAAAGCCTATAACAACTTTGAGACCTGCTCTTATGGGGAAAAAGGAGGAGAGCAATGTTATACGTGAAAAGGCGTTATTTGACAGATGAAGCTCGTAGATTACACATAGACGAGTCACAGGGAAACTTTAGGTCAAACGCATATGCTAAACTATTATATGAATATATCGATGCCATGGAGGCCAAAGATTGCTATGTTTGTATGCAATTGCCGGCTTCTGTAGACGAAGGCATTAGATATCATCATCTCCCATTGACTTATGGGATAACATGTAGTTTACTGCTTAGTATATTTTATGGTAGAGAAGGGTTTGAGTACTACTTTTCAAATTATGATTCGGTACTGCCTGAAGTTCCGAATTATAAGCAAATGAATAAGTGGGACTATTACAAAAAGGAGGATAGATTAGCCAAATTCTTTCTTCCATGGGATACACTAGATACATCATATGCACGCAGAAATAATCTAACTTGCAAGGTATCAGAGGTAGAGAAGAAGTTCATAGGACAAGTAGACGATAGATACAGAAGGCAGAAGATTCTAAAAATGTCAGGACAATGGAAAACGGATTGGACCGAAGAAGAGAAGGCGCATAAAAAGAAAGGTAGCAATGGTCCAATAGCATTGGATAGAACGCAGAAAGGAAAGTTATGTTTAACTCGAAGCAAGACATATTATGAGAGTGTATTTGTAGGTGAAGTGAATTGCGAACATGCTTTTCGCTTAGAGTACTATACGAAAGATTTTATGAAAGGAATGCAAGCTATTCCGAATGTGTATTTTGTATGTGGAAGAAATGCCTATGTAAAACTACCTGACAATTGGTATGGTTCGTGTTATTTGGCAATTGTCTTCCCCAAAATATATCATGCAAAAGATGTAGCGATAATAGAAGGAAAGGCTTCGAGGAGAATGAAAAGGGAAGTAGGAGATGCAGAAGTAGTAGGAGATGTATTTGGAGCAATGTTTCCTATGTTAGGTTTAATACTTAACGATGTTAAGATCAGGAGACTGGCTACAGTTGTGGATAGATTATCTGCAAGTACTGCAAGGTCATTAATGCTGGTAGAAGGTGAGATGCAGTCGATTAGAGCAATGGTTCTTCAGAACCGACTTGCTTTAGATGTACTGCTAGCAAAAGAAGGCGGAGTTTGTAAGGCTTTGAAGGTCCAGGAATGTTGTACTTATATTCCTGATAATTCAAAACCACTTGAGAAAGTCATACGGAACATTATGCAGATTCATCAAGAGATCGAAGATTTATCCAAAACAAATGTTTGGGAAAAGGTTGGTCATGGAGTAGGAAAGGTTGGGAGTTGGTTTGCCAACCTTGGGAAAAGTATAGTATGGTACATATTAAAGCCTGTATTGATAGTATTAATTTGTATAATCACATTGTTAGGTTTAGTAAAATTATATAAATGGTATAGATCGAACCAGTTACAACGAACAATGAGAGAGCAAGAAAGGAGATTAGCTGCTTTACAAGATCAACAGTACAAAAGCTTAAGAGCACTCGAAACTATGAAAAGAGGGAATATTGTAACTAGTTCTGTTTAGAGATGTTATTCAAATTACATTTAGTGATGACTCCTAGAAGTCATCAAAGGGGGGACTGAGAGAGCACAAATTTGAATAGAAATTATGTATAGGCCGTATTTACAAGCACTTTGTATAACGTAGGAATGAAACGTATATCGTAACGTGAAGTTGACACTTATAGCATATAGATAACCGATGTAATCAACGTAAATATAGGAAATGTGACTATATTCACTTTAGAACATGTATTAGATTTAGAAGGCCCGTATATGTAGTGGGCTGATGTAGAGACGGTGTAGAAATGCTTACGAAATGTAAAAACGTGCAAAGTAGAATTCATGTACGTGTGTAACTTTAAACGAAGAAACAGCGAGAAATGAAACGTGAAGAAATATGTAGAACATATATAAAACGATATAGCGAATGATGATATGAAGTTATGCTTACGTAGTTTATATTCTATGTACAATGTATTCATATATGTGTAACAGACTTTTGCTAAATACGAATATATAATGTGTGTTAAAGGTTATATTGTGTAGAAGGCTTTCTGTGAGAACGCTAGAGGGGTTTAGGTCATTTGTGATTCTAACCTGACTGACCAAGGGTTAGCAGGAACACAGTCCAATGTATATAATTTAGCGGACTTACAGGAGTCGTAAATAGTTTGATGTGGACGTGAGAGCCAAGAAGTCTAGCACTTGTTAGATTTAAGGTGACAACGCTGGACAAGGTTTATGGCCTGAACGTGATGAGAAGCGCTAAGAATTTGAGACTTGTTTTTGAATGACCATTCACAGGACCTAGAAGGTCAAGGAATAGCAGTCGTAAGTTAAAGTCTTGTTTAAGTTCATATGATTTCTGATCTGGAAGTGTCAATTGAAATTGCCAATAAGAAGATGAAGATGACATCTAAAGAAGAAAGGTCAACTTAACGGACGGCGAAAGAGATGAAGCAATGGACAAAGCTAGAAGCTGACATCATCGGGGAAAGTCCGAGGTGGGCGTCAAGGGGCGTTCCACCCACACTAGGATTGTGTATTTTAGGGACAGCACCCCGGGGATAAGTTAGCAATTGGAGATTAGGAACAGCGAGGGAATTGCTCAAGAGAGAGGGCAAAGGGTAGATGCCTTGAGCAGATGCGTTGAGAGAGATCAGAGCGCAAGAGAGCAGTAGGCCGAGGACCCTTAAGAAGAGCGGATGGGTAGGCAGAAAGGGTACTGCTTCTTAGACTTAAGTTACCTTTAGAGGCTAAGAGAGTTTGAACTTCTTTGAAAGTCAAACTGCTGACACCTTTTTAGGGAAGAAACTAACGAAGTAGGGATGTCACATAGCATAGAGTAGGGACAGATTTAACGTGATATTTTTTCTCTTTCTGTAGATGACGCCAAGGAACCACTTCACATCGAAGCTTTAAATTGCTGAATGTGGAATTGATTTTGTATTCTTTTGTATACTTTGATCCCGAGAGGATTGTATTTGCATTTAACTTTGACTTTTATATAAAACTTTTAAACTTTATCAGTTGTAAGTGGTTCTTCCGAGTGGCGTCCGTTAATGGGGTTTGTCTAAACCGATACAGGGGTTGTCTTTTACTCAATGACAGATACTAGCGGTCCAAAACAGATGAATGAGATAAGTTATTAAATTGATCATAAATTGATATCAAAATCTCATTCCCCGCACATTTGAAGGTAACTGTTAATCAAAAATCGTCCCCATACGAGAAAACGGCTAAAAATATTTCCGAATATTGGTATGTATTTAAAAACAATCATTGTGGGTAAATAAAAATACAATGTATTGCACGGCACCGACTGCACCCATCTATACATCCCAGCTGCTCTTTGTGACCGAGCAGTAAAATGATACAGGCTTTTCCCAGGGAGCGTTTTAAATGCAAATCTTGTGCTGCATACGAAGGAATTTACAGAGTATTTCGAGATCTCCGAATGAAGAGGGGACACACCGGGCCGGCTCCTGCAGGGACATTTCTGTGGAGGGGTTGAACACAGACAGCTCGCGATAGGTCAGGTTTCTCAGATAAGCACTGCCACTGCACGCAGACATTCCAGCCCCGCCCACCCCTATTAAGTGAACGCTACAAAAAAAAGCCTTGCCTAGCGCAAAATATCACGGACCTCGCCACGTTGTTAGGTGTCCTGAGAAATTCTCTCCACTCGCCATGCAGCTGGCAGCAGCTCAGCACACAGCAAAGGCGGCGCAGGAAAGACCCCTCCCCCCACACAAGCATGAGACCCAGTCTGAACTTGGGGGTGGGCTGCGAAGGGCGCCTTGCCCCCCTGACTGGCACTGGCACAACCAGCATGCCTTACTTAAAATATTTAATTCTCCAACTGCAGAACCGTGTACAGCACACAACATCACTGACTGAGATGTACTCCGGTTGGTGTGCCACAGGGTAACAGGAAAGCGAGAGGGCATTTGTATAGTGCACACACTGAAACTGAAGAAATGGCACCAAGGATGCCTTCGAGGTCTAAAAAAACATTCCATTTGCTTAGCAGCCAAGACCTGCCTAGTGGAACCGCCTCCACTGACTTGTTTTTTAAGTGGAAAAGCATCCTCGGATGTTTGAACAGACGCTGCACAGCAGGCAAAAGGCTGGGTTTACAGCACAGGCAGAGACAGCAGGACGAATTTACAGAGAACCGAAAAGCTGGGTGTGTGGAGGGGGAGGGGGCTTTAGGCTCAAGCAGATCAGCAGCAGCGGGGGCGGGGGAAAGGGGTGCGTGGCACACAAACAGCAGGCTAGGGGTTAATGCAGTGAATGATCACTGAAGACTGTTACAACCCGACAGCTGCTGCAGCTGCTGCTTCAAGACTGTCGAACCACGGGGTGCAAGAAAAAACCTCAACACCCGTTTCAGTGTCTCCGATCGCGGGTGAGGGGCAGTAGAGGAATGTGTTTCCAATTCTGCCACTGGCAGGCACTGGACGATTAGAATTAGCTATTTCTGACCGAAATCAGAAAAACAAGCTCTTGCATTTAAGAAGTAAAATAATAAAAAGCGGTTCGGTACACAGCATGCAGGGGCGCTCGTGCGGCGGGTACAGTGGTACCGAGGCCCGGTGGTGTGAGGGGTCCAGTGCACCAAACTGAGTGGTTTGGGAGGTCGATCGTTGTTGAAAAGCAGGTATGGTGAGAGCAAAGCCAGATCCTGCCAACAAAAAACACTTGCGACAGGCAACAGTTTCATTATGTATTGTGGAGTCTGAGACAACAGAACACATCTACGGCAGATAAGGTGCACCTAATTTGAAACAGTTATAATGTTAAGCCCACAACCATTCATAGTCACCCCGACCGACTATGGCGGCAGCGGTATGTGACAACTTGCATGGTTCTGAGAAAGCCCCGTCTTAAGATGGCCGCCACGCCAGCGCCCCGCAGATTGTAGGCAGCCCATTGTACCCTTTCTGTACCCTCGCCGCCCGCGCTAAACCTGAGAGGAACCAGTGCCATCGCCATGGGGGTAAGCGAGATGGGGATAGTATCGAATTATTGTAGAATGAATGTGGGGTCCCAGTTTGAGTAGGAGAGGTGTGCTATTGGGGCTGGTGGTAATACGAGGTCTCGGACTCGGAGGTGTTTGCTATTTTAGTGCCAGAAATGGAGCACCGGGTATTAATACAGGATGGGCATGCAAAATGTGTGCATTACTGCTGGGTTGTGGGTAATAGGAGCCCTTTGAGATTAAGACAAGTGGATGGGGAAAGACTTGAGGGCTCGTGAGTATATGCAAGGGAGCTGCGGACATTTTGGGTGAAGTCATAAGTGGCTAATGAGTAAGACTTTGGTGAGCTCGGGTTAGCGGCTCAGACATAAAATGCTTGAGAGTTCGACTTGGGAGGATAGCTTATGGCTCTAGTGTGGCAGGCAGATGGCGGAGGGAAGCTGGATGAGGGCGGGAGAGCCTGGGGCGGGAATGCGAGCGAGGGGAGGCGGATTAGGAGGGAAGCCGGATGGGGGCGGGAGACTGGTGGGGGGGCGTGCCTCTGGGAGGGTGATTGAGAAATGTTGCGTCGGATTAGGAGGGAAGCCTGATGGGGGTGGGAGAGCCTGGTGGGGGGGGCGTGCCTGTGGGAGGGTGATTGAGAAATGTTGCGGCGGATTAGGAGGGAAGCCTGATGGGGGCGGGAGAGCCTGGTGGGGGGGCGTGCCTGTGGGAGGGTGATTGAGAAATGTTGCCGATGCGCGTGCATGTTTAATCACGTGGTTCACGTGAACTGCATGAAAACCGCGGGGCTGAAAGCCCTTTGGTTTGAAGATGTTTTCGCCACATGAATTCTCGCTACGCTCGATGCGCTTGCGCACATCGATAGGTCGCGAGACCTAAAAAGGACTAATTATCACAGTGAGAAGCCATTAAAGGAGCACACGAAAACAGGAATCATGGTCCCTCCCACTTATCCTCTCCGACCAACCTGCAGTCGTCCTGTTGGGAACGAGAAAATAAAGTATCCAATGACAGTAGACATTCTAAACTCCGTTAGTTTAGAGGTCCATCATGAATCAATGCCTACTTTGGTAGCGCTTACAGCAAATAGTGACCCCATTCCACTCATGTCCCACAGTGCTTAATTTGATCCAGTGGTTTCTCGTGTTCGGCACCAGCCCTTTCTGGGACTTATAACTGCCTGCCTAATGGTGGCGTGGGTTATCTGGTTTTGTGAGGAACACAACAGTTGTGTAATAATTACATATACATTAAAATCACTTATACCTGCCACTCAAAGCTATAAGAATTGTTTGGGCAGCATGTGTCAATCATTTTTAATGTATATTTAAAGTCTGAATTGTCACACTTGTATTAGGGGGATGGTTAGTTGTGATGGTACTGTCATTGGCAGTGCTAGTGGGGAAAGTGGGTGGTTGAAGCTGCAGTGGCCTTTTGACAAGGACCTTGGCACTTTTTTTTTTTTTTTTTTTTTTTTTACAAATGAAGGACTGCATGTCCCCAAGTCTTCAGCACCAAGGATTTATCGGAGGTCTCACAGTCCCTGAGTTAACAATCATAGAAACATAGATCTGTGAAGCACTAACCAGAGTAATAAAGCCAACCTTTGATGTGACTCCCTGGGCTTCTAAGGCCTTCCAAGCCTGTTTCTTGGGTCACCAAAAGGTTACCCATATTCTATCATAGTGTTCCATCTGGCTGTTCATTTTATAGACTATCGATTCGCAGTCTGCTATTTTTGCTAACTCTGCAAGCCATTCTATTCCCACAGGGAGCGATGGCTGCCCCCAATGTCGCAGGATGCCCAGGTTAGCTGTTGCCATGCCCGTTCCCATTCAGCATTTCCTATGCTTAGACGCCACATTCCTGGATATATAATGTTTTAAGGTAAGACTGGTCTGAGTTGAACATCCTCTTACCCGAGCAAAACCGATTACTCCTCTTCCCAATACCTAGAGAGTTATCTGTAGCCCCACAGGATGTGTACAAAGTCGCAGGCGCTTTACCCTGCAGCACCAACAGGTGTCATGTGGTAGTAGTACTGCCTTTCACAATTTAGCTAGAGACCAGTACCGATTGTGTAACAGTTTAAAGTATCTGAATTCAGTCTAGCTTAATTAAGTAGAATATCATGGTCATCCATCAATGAAGCACAGCCCTTTAGTGAATATGTATTTCTGTCAATCACTTTCCAATGAAGCCTGGTGCTTTCAAAGTTGGGTCCAGAGTGGCAAGTGCCAGGCAACAATCTGCAATTCCCTGATAGTGCTACCCTGGATGTACCCCACTTTTCAATATAAATGCTTATCGGTGAGATTGCGAAAATTAAAGCTAACATTCCCACTGTGCCTCAGCCTATCCTCACTAGCCCTGCCACTCTCCCTTCTTCCCTTGACATTTTCCCCCCTATCTCCCCTGACTTGTTTCACAACTATCTGTCTAAAGTTAAATCTGGCTCTCCCTTGGACGGTGTTCCCGCGCGTATCCTCAAAATCCTCTTCACTAACTGTCCTGGTCCTCCCCTCTCTCTTCTCAACTCCTCACTGGCCTCTGGTACTGTTCCCTCTTCCTTTAAATCTGCTGTTGTGCTCCCCATTCTAAAAAAACCTGGTCTAGATCCTTCCCTCCCCGCTAATTTCCGTCCTATCTCCCTCCTCCCCTACCTGGGTAAAATCTTAGAGACCCACGTTACCTCCTGCCTTTCCTCATACATCGAGGACAATGGTCTTTTAGCTTCCCACCAGGCGGGCTTCCGCCCTGGCCATTCTACAGAAGCGGTGGTTCTAGCGGTCTTGGATGAACTCAAGGGCAGGGCTGATGTTAACCTTCCCCAAGCCCTGGTGCTTCTCGACTTGTCCGCTGCGTTTGACACGGTCGACCACTCCATTCTGCTCGACCGTATCCGCGCAGCGGGCATTCGGGGCGCGGCCTTCTCTTGGCTTTCATCCTTTCTTCAGGATAGGCATCAGGCTGTTCATCTCTCCGGTTTCTCTGCCCCTTTCTGTCCGGTCACCTGTGGTGTTCCTCAGGGCTCCTCTCTTTCCCCTCTCCTCTTTAATCTGTACATCTGTCCCCTTGTTTCCTCTCTTCTCAAGCTGGGGGTCTCTGTATATAATTACGCAGATGACCTCCAGCTTGTCTTTGATCTGTCTTCTTCTCCCGATTCTATTCCTAAGTTCAGTTCCACCCTTATCTTTATCTCTGAGTGGATGAGCGCCAACCATCTTAAGCTCAACCCCGATAAGACGGAACTTGTCCTCACGGGTGGCCCTTCTAACCCTTGGTCCCCTGCACATTGGCCCCCTTCTTTCGGTCCCCCCCCCACGCCCTCTTCCTCTGTTCGTACCCTTGGCATTAAAGTCAGCTCTGACTTAACCATGCACAGCCAGATCAGCTCTGTTGTGTCTTCATGCTTCCTTTCCCTCCGTCTCATTCGGAAAATATCTCGCTTTTTTACCATCGACGCGCTTAAAACCATAGTCTTGGCTTTAGTCATCTCACGCCTCGACTATGGCAATGGCCTGTACGTGGGCATTCCTTCCCACGAGTCCCGACGCTTACAGGCCATTCAAAACCAGGCTGCCCGTCTCATTCTCTCCCTCCCCAAATCCTCTCACATTACCCCGGCTTTGAAATCCCTTCACTGGCTCCTTATCCACTTTAGATCCCTCTTCAAACTTGCTTGCTTTGCCTTTCGTGCCCACTCTCGCTCTGCCCCTGCTTACATCACTTCCCTCATTTCTTCCTATGTCCCCAGTCGCACCCTCCGCTCTTCCTCTCTCCCTTCTTCACATTCCCCGCTTCCGTAAATCCAGATCTGGGGGCACTCGTCTTTCTGTCTTGGCTCCCCAGTTCTGGAATAGTCTCCCACTTCATCTTCGCTCCATTCCTATTTTTAGTCACTTTCGTAAAGCCTTAAAAACTTTTCTTTTTTCTTTGGCTTTCCCTTCTTAGGTTCCCTTGTGTTCCCCTCTGTGAGTTCTGATCTAGGTCCCCCAGCGCCAGGAAGCCGCTTGGCAGCAGTGCGCTTTATTAAATACTGTTTTCATTTCAACTGAACGGCACCAATACCTCCCTCAATTTGCTTTTGAGACAGTGTTGTGTTTGGATAAATTGCGGCATGAGTGTGTGCATGAGAGATCAAGGCCATATTCTGATCTTAGCTCATGGAAAGGAACAAAATCAGTTTTGGTTATAAACTGGTCAACCATCAATATGCCAACAAAGGGTCATCAAAGACAATTAACTGTTGTCCTGTCTAACTGGATGCCTGAATTGTGCCAAAGGGAGGCCAATGTATGTAGCCATTGGTGGATTTTCAATTTGATGTGTACTTGTTTCCACATTTGGTGCATTTGTTGGACTACAGGGTTATACGAAGACACAGACTGCAGTTCGTATCAAACCGCCACATTGGTCTCAATGCCTAATATGCATGTCTCCATCCATATCCGCATGGGATGCCTCTTACTGCTAGAGACTTATACAGCATCTGATCGAGGGTGGTTGACCAGATGATACGTTTCCATATAAAGTAAGTGGAGACCCGCTGCTTCTACACATTAAAAAATGCCCCTTCTAAATCATGGTTCACCCTAGACCTTAACAAAGAAAGACGCGCGCTGGGATTAGCGTAAAGAACATGGAGACAACACCCTCCCCCTCCCATCTTACCTTCCTTAGAACTGCAAGATCCACTTACAAAAAACACATCTTCTCTGAGAAAGCGTCATTCTTTAGTCTTCAACTCTCTCGTGCCAAAAACAGACCCAGAGAATTGTTCAACATTATTAGAAACCAAACCAACCCTGCACCCCCTAACCCTGTGGCCTCCACTAGCAAATGCGAAGAAATTAGTAACTTTTTCTGTGACAAAATTGCTAAAATAGACCGTGCTTTCCTCAAGACCCCACCCTCGTTCACCCCTCAACCTCCCCTGATTGCCACTCTTCTACCCCCTCTACCCTTGAACACTTCCCCTACCCCCCTCTCCGCTTTTACCCCTCCGGAACCCATTTCCCTTCCGCTTAAAAATAACGCCTCATGGCCTAATTTCCACACTGTAACTGAAGTCTACAACATTTTAGCCAAACTCAAACCTTCCTCCCACACCAAAGACCCACTCCCTTCCGCACTCATCTAAGATCTCAAACATGTAATCAACCCCTACTGGACAAAAATCATCAACGCATCCCTCTCATCAGGTGTGTGCCCATCTCCCTTCAACTCGGGCAAATTACTCCCATCCCCAAAAATCCCAAAGCTGACCCAAATGACCCTAATAATCTCCGCCCCCATCTCCAACCTCCCCCTCCTCTCCAAAGCCCTGGAAAAATGCGCCCTCCTCCAACTGGACAATCACATTGGTGCGTTTAACCTGACCCCTTCAATCTGGCTTCCGCAAAGGGTGCAGCACGGAAACCACGCTTCAAAATATTGTTGATATTCACCTAGCACTGGACAATAGTGAGCCCATTCTTCTTATCCTTCTTATCCTTCTTGACCTTTCTGTGGCATTTGATACTGTTTACCTCCCAACCCTTCTTAACACACTCAAAAATCGCTTCGACCTCAGTAGCACTGTCCTTAATTGGTTCACCTCTTACTTTCAACATAGAGCTCAACAAATTAAAATTCAAAACTGCCTCTCTAGCCGTACCTCTGTCTCCCAGGGTGTCCCTCAAGGATCCATCCTCTCCCCCACTCTCTTCAACCTGTTTATGGAACCCCTCACTCGGATACTCAAAGAGAAAATCAACTACCACCTCTATGCGAATGACACCCAATTGTACTATAAAATAAAATCCCATGCTGATATCCTGCACCTCAACAAGGCCTTAATCAAAATTCAAACCTGGTTCCACAACAATCATCTGAAACTTAACCCGAACAAAACGGAGATCATCCTCTTCTCTCCCAAAAACAACCCTCTCCCCATCCAATCGTGGATCGTCTACCTCAATGCGCTAAAATGCTCTCCATCCCCTGCCGATTCGGTTAAATCTCTAGGTATCACCATCAACAATAATCTCGCACTTAATTCCCAAGTCAAGAACGCTGCAAAAAGCTCACTTTTCACTCTCTGGCATCTCAAAAAAATCCAACCTTTTATCCCCGATGAGGACTTTAAATTGATAATCCAGTCTCTCGTCCTATCTAAAATAAAATATGGTAATGCCCTTCTCTCTGCCACCCCCAAAACCCACCTGCCCCCCATCAAATCTGTTCTTAACCTTGCAGCCATGCTTACAACAAACTGTAGAAACTTTGACCACATCTCCCCTGCCCTGAAATCCCTCAAATGGCTCCCCATAGAAGGCAGGTCCTCCTATAAAATATTACCTGTATTACTCACAAAGCACTTTACCAGAATACCCCCATCCTACCTCTCAACTAAATTTAAAAAAGCTGGCTGTGCCCGAACACTGAGAAGCACCAACACTCTTCTTCTCATACCCCAACTACTCAAAAAAGCTGGCACAAAATCCCGCTCCTTCTCTGGTAAGGCCACATCCATTTTGAATGCCCTACCTTAAGACCTACGTTGCAACCCCTCCTACTCCAGATTCAAAAAGAACTTAAAATTCATTTGCTCGCCAAATTTTGGGGAAATTAATTTGTCACCGGATACCTAGTCTCTCCGACTACCTCTCTTCCTTCCTCTTTAGACTCCCCCCCCCCCTTCCACACTCAATCCCCTCTTTTTCTCTTGTACCTTCACCCCCGTCCACCTATCTTTTCCTCCCACTTCCTATCTTGTTCTCTGAACCCTCCTTGACTTACTATTAAATTTACTATCTTCATTAATACCAGGGTTCCGGCGACTGGCTTCCCCATCGCCATTCTCCATCCATATGTACCTCTTATCACTATTTTCCCTATTTTCTCCCATTATTCTTTTTGCTTCGTACTTTGCGTGTTTTGTTCAAATGCCATGATTGCTTTTTTTGCATACTACCACTGCTGATGTAAAGCGCTCTGATACCCTCGGGTGAAGCCAGCGCTATTTAAAACCTTTCAAATAAATAAAGAAATAAGGTCTGTGAAAATGTGGAATTTCCACTGGTATGATGGAGTTTATGCATTTTCAATTTCTGGGTATATGGCAGCTTTATGTGTGTTCCTGGTTGATCCTATCAGCAAAAGGAGGTGAACACCCAGAAACTAACATGAATGTAGGCATTCGGATACTACTTACAGGTTCTTTCTCAAATTCGAAACACAATGTCCTCCTCTCAAAGGCAGGAGTATATACTTAGAGGGAAAAGGTAGGGAAACAACAGTAGGATAACTTCTTCCAAGTAATTTATGGCATGTTTACATGTGCAAACTTTTCTAACGCCTGGAAATTCTGAATGCTAACGTTTTATGCCTTTGAATAGCCATGAAAACTATGTTTATATAAGTAGTTTTACAGTGAAAAGTCAGAATTTCCTCCAATATGCAAATAATCATACACGCGCAAAATTCAGTTTTTTAGATTTAGCCTTTATGAAAAACTTTCTGTTGGACAGGCCACATGAAGGGCCGCTCTCCCCCGGCCCAACCAGGCCCGAGTCCAGGCCCACAAGTACCACACACCACCATTGCACGTCCTCTGCCCCCTCAGAGTCCCCTGCCCTCGAGCATGTCAACCTCGTGGGTCCAATCCACTGCCGGCCCTCGCGCCCATCCTGGGGCGCCATCTTGGACCATCCACCACGAGGCCGCCTGGCCCCCGATCGACCTCAACCCTGGGCCTGGCCCGACCTCAGACATCCCGGCACCACCATCCACCCAGGAGGTGAGCGGGCTACTTGGCAAGTCAATGGGAGAAAGAGGTGTCGATGGCTCTCCCCCGCCAAGTGCCGCTCGCCCATCGCCTCCCCGGGCGCCGGCTCCACCCCCCTGCTGGGTGTCTGGACTCCCTCATCCCGGACCTCCCGACCTCCAAGTGCGAGGGTCCGGACATCAAAGCACACCAGCCCTATAACTGGGGCAGCTCCAGAGCAGGAAGGCAGTTGTATCTTGGAGTCGAGAGACGCAAAGAAGAACTCATCCTTGACGGACTACCGGCGCTGCCGTGGCTCTGTCTTGTGCACCATCGTCTGGCCTGCTGGTGCTGCCGCAACCTTCGTAACCTTCATATCCTTCATCGTCGTCGGGACCTGCTGGCGTGGCCGCGGACCGTTTGTAACCATCATCTTCATCGGGACCTGCAGGCTCCGCCGCGGACCGTCGTTTCCTTCGTCCATCTCGGGACCTGCTGGCTCCGCCGCGGCCCGATCATCTAGAACGCCGAGCTCGAGGATTGAGAGCTATTTTCATCTTTTTGGTAACAAGACTGTCCCGCTACCCTTTTCCCAAACCAGAGACTAGAATCGAGGGGACCCCTGAGTCCAGACCTCCTTGTACCATTCCATCGTAAACTTAGAGAATTGCCTATAAAGTCTCGTTGAACTTCAACCTTGTGTGGTGTCCGTCTGTGGGGGGGAAGTTACTTGTCTGTACGATCGCTGGAGACGGCTCTCCCCGGAGACCTCTCCCCTTATCCTCGGCCGGCCCTCCCGGTCCGTCTAACATTGGTGGCCAGCGGCGCGATCCGAATCACCGCATAAACGTACAGAGAGTAGCTCACCCCACGACGAAATCACAATGACAACTAAAGAAAGCGGATCAACCGAGAAGTTCCAGATGGAGAAATTGGATGAGTACAGCCATCGTGAACTAAAACAATTCTGCATCGAACTAGGTATCGCTACCACCGGACTAAGTACCAAAGACGATTTTAAGCATGCCCTAGAGTCTTGGGCAGAAACCGGGGCCGCCGGAACCCCCGATCAGAGCACCGCAGCAAAAACCACCACGGCCCCTGAAGAGCAAAGAACGGGTCTCTCGCAAGACGAGATCCAGGAAAGAGAAAAAACCCGACTACACGAGCTGGAAATGGCCCGACTCAAAATGGACATTGAGCTTAAGTTGGCCGAACAAAAAATCAACTTAGAGCACCTGCGTCTCCGAGAAGAAAGAGAGGAGAAACAGAGACAAAGGGAGCTCGAGGAAAAGAAACTAGCGTACGAACACGAGCGGAACCTAGCTGAGATCAACCTACGCAAGCAGAATAAAGGAGTAGGGGTGCCCGAACAACCCCACTCCCCAGGGGCAACAGAGAAAAAGGTACACATCCCCAAGGATGTCGTTCGAGAATACTTCCGAGATGACGACATCCAGCAATGGTTTAAGGCCTATGAAATCGCTATGACTGCACACCGGATCGATAGAAGCGATTGGGGAGCCGGTCTATGGGGGAGATTCCTCAATGAGGGCCGCGATGCCCTGCTACAGCTCCCGGACCACCAGATGACCTCCTATGACCATATGAAAGCTGCACTCCTCACCCGCTATGGCCTCACACCCGAAATGTACCGTCAGAGGTTCCGAGACTGCACCCGCATCCCGGGTACAACTTGGGTGGACTATGTAAACTACTTTAGCCGAGCCTTCGAGGGCTGGATCAAAGGAAGCAACGTCACAACCTACGAACAACTGTTTAATCTTATGGTATGGGAGCATCTGTCGAACAATTGCTTCATTGAACTCCGCCAGCACCTCCTCGACAGCAAGTTAACGGATCCCCGGCAGCTCGCAGCCGAAGCTGACCGGTGGGAGATCACCAGAGTGGGCCGGAATGGGTCCTACGAACAGAACCGGAACAACAATGGTCAGCACCGTCCCCGAGGGGGAGGAGGGGGCCAAGGACGAGGAAGAGACAACGCCCCGGTCGCCCCCGCTACCAGCACCACCCCCCCGGCCAACCGGGGCAGCACCCCGGCGCGACCGGGATATCGAGCCAATGTGACGTGCCATCGATGCCAACGAGTCGGCCACTATGCGAACGACCCAAACTGCCCCCAGTACCAGAGCCCAAGGCCCCGCCAGGTAGCTGCTGCTGCCCTAGGGGAGGAACAGATCACAGAGGAACAAGAGGAATATGAACAAGAGCATCAAGAATGGGAGCCAGCCGCCATGGCCCTAGCCTGCTTAGGGGGGAGAGACATGGTCCCGCGGGTCCCCCTACCCGCTAACACCCAGAAGTACAGCCAATGGGTGAGCATCAATGGACGCCGGGCCGAAGCCCTTCGTGACACCGGGGCCAGTGTAACAGCCGTCCGCTGTCACCTGGTGACCCCAGAACAATATCTACCGAACATTCTCTGCCCGGTACGTTCAGCCGATAACTCAGAAAGTCTGTGTCGGATGGCCTGCGTCCCTTTCGAATGGGGAGGGGTCTCCGGCATGTTGAAGGTAACAGTCCGAGACGATGCCCCCGTAGACTGCCTCCTGGGGAATGACCTTGAAAGCTCTCCGTGGGCAGCCGTAGAACGAAGAGAACACCTGGGGATGTTAGGCGTCCCAGACTGGGCGTGTGTCACCACCCGGTCCATGGCCGCCCGTGCCAACCACCGCCCAGAAGAACCCGAATGGCCGGCGCCACCGCCTCCGGTCGCCCCAGCCGAAACCACCGACCATGACGTCCCCCCCGAACCAGCTCAACCTTCCGACCTCGCTAACCTCGACCAGTGGCCTCAAGAGGGGGGGCCCACGCAAGAGCAATTTCGCCAGGAACAGAAGACCTGTCCCTCCCTCGAGGGACTCCGCCAGCAAGCGCTCGCCCAAAGCGCAGGGGATACCTCCGGAACTCACTGGGTCTACTGGGACAATGATCTGCTGTACAGTGAGCAAAGAATCGCAGAGCTGGGGGCCAGCCGAGTACTAGTGGTGCCGCTCCGTTTCAGAGACTTTCTGCTAAACCTGGCCCACGATGTCCCCCTAGCAGGACACCTGGGACAAGATAAAACATACAGTCGCCTAGTGACCCACTTCTTCTGGCCCAAAATGAGAAACGATGTACACCAGCACTGCCGATCTTGCCCCACATGCCAAGCCAGTGGAAAGAGCGGCCGCAAACTAAAGGCCCCCCTGCAACCTTTTCCCGTGGTCACCACCCCGTTCGAGAGGGTCGGGATAGACATCGTGGGACCCCTGGACCCGCGTACCAAACAAGGCCATCGATTCATCTTGGTGCTAGTGGACCACGCCACCCGCTACCCTGAGGCTGTTCCCCTGCGGACCGTGACAGCCCCGGTAGTCGGCCGGGCTCTAATGGGGATCTTCTCCCGGGTGGGCTTCCCCCGAGAAGTCGTCAGCGACAGAGGCACGAACTTTATTTCTAAGTATATGAAATCCCTCTGGCAACAGTGCGGGGTTACCTACCGATTCACGACCCCCTATCACCCTCAAGGGAACGGACTCGTTGAGCGGTTCAACCGCACGCTAAAAGGGATGATCGGGGGGTTGGAAGAACCCCTCCGTCGCCAGTGGGATGTGCTGCTACCATGCCTCCTCTTCGCCTATCGGGAGGTCCCTCAGAAATCCCTGGGCTTCAGCCCGTTTGAACTGCTATATGGACACCCAGTGCGGGGACCACTCAGCCTAGTCAAGGAAGGCTGGGAGATGCCCCCGCTAAAGAACCCTCCAGATGTCTTCCGGTACCTCCTAACCCTCCGCAACCAGACCCGGCGGTTCAGGGAGCTGGCGAAAGCTAACCTAGAGGCCAGCCAAGAGGACATGAAAAAGTGGTATGACCGGAATGCCTCTTCCATTGAATTTGAACCTGGCCAACAGGTATGGGTGATGTCCCCCACCGAGCCATGCGCCCTGCAAGACAAATGGACGGGGCCCTTCAAAGTAGTCGAGCGCAAGGGCCCTGCCACCTATCTCATCGACATGGAATCGCCCCGGAACCCCCTCCGGGTCCTCCACGCTAACAGACTGAAGCCCCACTTTGTGCGTACAGAACTCAGCCTCCTGATGGCCACAGACAATGGGGCTGAAGAAGACTCCGAGCCCCTCCCTGTCCTCCTACGGACTCGGGAGCAAGACGGCTCCGTGGATGGGGTCCGACTCTCGGGGGCCCTCACCAGAGAGCAACACCAGGAGTGTCGAGTCCTCCTGTCACAGTTCGCCAGCCTGTTCTCCCTCACCCCAGGTGTCACTTCCTGGTGTGTGCACGATGTGGACACGGGGGACAGCCCCCCTATCCGCCACCGGGCCTACCGCGTGCCAGATCGGGTACGGGCCTGCATCCAGGAAGAAGTAGCCAAGATGCTCGCGCTCGGGGTCATCGAGCCCTCAGACAGCCCCTGGGCCAGCCCTGTAGTACTGGTCCCCAAAGCAGCTGCCCCCGGCACCACACCAGAACTCCGGTTCTGCGTTGACTACCGGGGCTTGAATGCGGTCACCAGAACAGACGCACATCCCATCCCCCGGGCAGATGAACTAATCGACCGCATGGGAGCTGCCCGCTACCTCAGTATCTTCGACCTGACGGCGGGCTACTGGCAAATCGGCCTCACACCCCGGGCGCAAGAACGCTCTGCCTTTTCCACCCCCGATGGCCATTACCATTTCACAGTCATGCCCTTCGGCATGAAGAATGCCCCAGCAACATTCCAACGGCTCGTCAATCAGGTCCTGGCGGGGCTCGAAGAATTCAGCGCCGCCTACCTAGACGACATCGCTGTATACAGCCACCATTGGTCCGAACACCTCCACCACCTCCGAACAGTGCTGCAAGCCCTTCAGCGAGCTGGCCTCACGATCAAGGCCAGCAAGTGTCAAATTGGGCAAGGGTCTGTAACATACCTCGGGCACCAGGTGGGAAGCGGCCTGGTGGCCCCTCTGCAGCTAAAAATTGCCGCCATCCAATCCTGGCAGCCCCCCATCACCCAGACCGAAGTACGAGCCTTCCTGGGCCTCACGGGCTATTACCGAAGGTTCGTGAAAGACTATGGTACGATGGTGGGGCCCCTCACAGAACTCACGTCAAAGAATCAGCCCAAGAAAGTCAACTGGACCCCCGAGTGTCAAGCTGCATTTGAACAATTGAAAGCCGCCATGTGTTCCGCCCCTGTGCTCCAGGCCCCCGACTACAGCCGGGAGTTCGTCGTCCAGACGGATGCCTCCGACCACGGCATTGGGGCGGTCCTGTCGCAATTGAACACCGAAGGCCTTGATCAGCCAGTGGCCTTCATCAGCCGGCGACTCCTACCACGGGAACAACGCTGGAGCACCATAGAGAGGGAGGCCTTCGCTGTAGTCTGGGCCCTCAAGAAACTCCGGCCCTACCTTTTTGGTACCCACTTCCGGGTGCAGACCGACCACCGACCCCTGCAGTGGCTGATGCAGATGCGGGGGGAAAACCCGAAGTTACTACGCTGGTCCATCTCCCTGCAGGGTATGGACTTCACAGTTGAACACCGGCCTGGGCCAGATCACGCCAACGCGGATGGCCTGTCCCGATTCTTCCGCCTCGACGAGGAGAGTCCCCAAGAAGATGGGTAACTCTCCCCGCCTTCAGCTGGGGGGGACGCATGTTGGACAGGCCACATGAAGGGCCGCTCTCCCCCGGCCCAACCAGGCCCGAGTCCAGGCCCACAAGTACCACACACCACCATTGCACGTCCTCTGCCCCCTCAGAGACCCCTGCCCTCGAGCATGTCAACCTCGTGGGTCCAATCCACTGCCGGCCCTCGCGCCCATCCTGGGGCGCCATCTTGGACCATCCACCACGAGGCCGCCTGGCCCCCGATCGACCTCAACCCTGGGCCTGGCCCGACCTCAGACATCCCGGCACCACCATCCACCCAGGAGGTGAGCGGGCTACTTGGCAAGTCAATGGGAGAAAGAGGTGTCGATGGCTCTCCCCCGCCAAGTGCCGCTCGCCCATCGCCTCCCCGGGCGCCGGCTCCACCCCCCTGCTGGGTGTCTGGACTCCCTCATCCCGGACCTCCCGACCTCCAAGTGCGAGGGTCCGGACATCAAAGCACACCAGCCCTATAACTGGGGCAGCTCCAGAGCAGGAAGGCAGTTGTATCTTGGAGTCGAGAGACGCAAAGAAGAACTCATCCTTGACGGACTACCGGCGCTGCCGTGGCTCTGTCTTGTGCACCATCGTCTGGCCTGCTGGTGCTGCCGCAACCTTCGTAACCTTCATATCCTTCATCGTCGTCGGGACCTGCTGGCGTGGCCGCGGACCGTTTGTAACCATCATCTTCATCGGGACCTGCAGGCTCCGCCGCGGACCGTCGTTTCCTTCGTCCATCTCGGGACCTGCTGGCTCCGCCGCGGCCCGATCATCTAGAACGCCGAGCTCGAGGATTGAGAGCTATTTTCATCTTTTTGGTAACAAGACTGTCCCGCTACCCTTTTCCCAAACCAGAGACTAGAATCGAGGGGACCCCTGAGTCCAGACCTCCTTGTACCATTCCATCGTAAACTTAGAGAATTGCCTATAAAGTCTCGTTGAACTTCAACCTTGTGTGGTGTCCGTCTGTGGGGGGGAAGTTACTTGTCTGTACGATCGCTGGAGACGGCTCTCCCCGGAGACCTCTCCCCTTATCCTCGGCCGGCCCTCCCGGTCCGTCTAACACTTTCCAATTTATGAAATATAAGGGAAACCTCTGGTTGTTGAGGCAATGTAACCTATTCATAATGATGGTAAAGGTGCGTAGAAACGTGGATGCATACTTCACTTAATTGTATAGCATTAATTTTTCCTGTATCTTCTCCAACTGCAGAAAGACTTCCACACGCATCCCTCACCAGGTGTATGTAAATTTTGAGGGAGAAAAACTTAGAGGAAACTGCTCTGGCAACCTTTTTTCAGTCGAACAGATTGTTTTCAACAAGCTAACAAATCGAAGCTAGTGGAAGTCGCCCTGAAGAAAATGCCTTTACAGCAGTTTGGTTTTCCCCTGTTTACGCTTTAGAACATTGTGTTTTTGGGCAAGTAAGTAAAACCTGTAACCTTATTTTTTAATTTTTCTTTTCAACCCTCCTATTTCCATTTTTCCCTTTTCCTCCGTTGGCTGGCCTTCCAATCCTCCTATAGGTTTTTGGCGAATCCCCTTTCTGCCTTCCACCTTCCAGCCCCTAGACCCACTGCCATCTTCCCATTTCATGTCTTCCTGAATGCCCCCGTTTCCTTCATGCTCCCTTGTTTATGTACAGCTGTGTCCCTCTACATATTTATGTGTCCCATCTACTTTTCCTCCATGGACCCTTGACTCAAAGCCTTTGTATCTGCCTGCCCCTCCCTTTTTAGGTCTCGCCCAGCAAATGCAGCGGATGCGCTGCTTCGCCTTGGCAAGACTATTGTTGTCGGTTTGGTGCGCGAAGGGAGACAAAACATGTGCGCGCCCGGACGAGCGATGTGCACACGCATGGTGTCTCCTCTCTACCTAAGACGCTCCCCACTGCGCGCTCACATGCTCCCACCGCGTGCATAGCGCGCTTTTGCTTTCTTCACTTGCCGCTTTCCTTTTATTTTAAGTTTTGTAACGCCACTGTATTGACCTCTCTGGCTGTAGTTTAGCTTGGCACCATTTTTCCGAGGATTGTGGTGGAATGAATGATGTAATGTTTGCCCTATGTAGGCAGGTCGGAAATTGGCTGCTATATCTTCTATACCCCTCCACCCACATTAAAAAGATTGGGTGCACCATGAGACTCGAGGGTCCCTTTATATACAAGAGAAAAGACGCTCAGCCCAGTAGCCAACTGATCCTTTTCATGCCTGCCACGGAAGTGCTGAAGTTGGTGTGTTTTAGTGGGGGTTGGGGGCACCGCCAGACCAAGAAACGCAAGGCCTGTTAAAACACAAACCTCGAAATAGCCAGGGTGGTTCTGGCAAACACTAACAGCGGTATCTGCAGCGCCGCTCTGGCTAGCATCAACTAAAACACACCAACTTCAGCTGTCAGCAGCGAAGTGCCCGGAACCCTCCTGTTAAGGGAAGGTAGCCAGACCTGTGCATCCCTCAGATTCGACGGTTCACTCAGGAATGGAATCGTAAAGCTGGTAGCAAATATACAACATTTCTGGAGGGCAGCCCGAGACGGGAAACTGCCAAAAAAACACACTCTGTAGCAATTAGCCAACAAACCCGACTGTAGCAAGTTGGCTAATTGGACGGAGGCATAAACAAACTAGCCTAGTGCTCTGAGTCGGCCTGGAGTGGAGTTGAAGATGTCTTATGTTGTATAGGCTGTGCTTGGCCAAAAGCATCACTGTTTTTCCCACCTGTGGTCTGAGCACAAGAATACAAGTTCATTCTATATTTATAGCATTATGGGTCGCTCTGTGTTTTAGGAAATTACGATTTCAGGGAATTATATGGTTTGCTTGGATGTCGTATGATTTTTAATTTTTAAGTGAGTGAACCCCTCACAGTCCTAAGCGGTGCGTGCAAGAGAATATTTTGAGTAGGAAATGCCCCTCAGCCTGACCTTTTCAATGCAAACGATCCTGCTCTCTTATCTTTAGACTTTTTGTGATGCAAAGTGCACACTTGACAAACCAGACACTTTCAAATGTGCACTCTGAATTAGACGCACGGGTGGGTACCCAAGGAAAATTCAAGCGCTTTGTGACCCACAGAGGGGTTGAATCTCTTTAGAAGCACCACCTCACAACGCATCTAGTCTGATTACTACTGCCCTTGTTGTAATAGTGCACTATCAATGAGTGTTCTGTGTGAATGATGTGTAACATTACGAAAATCCTGCCACAGACCTACTTTTGTACATACATAAATACCAAAGAGTTCCTCCTTTAGATTTTGGTATCTTAAGTAGGAAAATACTCCTGGAATGCAGTAAATGGATCGACATGGGAAGAACTATGCAAGGCATTATTCGAGGACCAGGTGACGCAACTTGAATTGAATCATTTTATATAGGTTCTCTTGCGGATCCATAGACTTTCCTAGGAGACGGAGGCACTAGAGACTTTTCTGAGTTCCAGGGATCTAGATATTGGAATGATCTGCATGTCAACTGTTCATAAATTGGAGTGGCTCCAGACACTTAGAAAACTAATTGGTAGTAAGATTTAACAAGCATTTACGTGAGTTTGAGCTATTGGCATTGTAAATTACAATGTCTTTTATTTATGTTTTGGTTTTTAAAATAAATAAAAGGCATTGTCAATGCTAGTAGCTTAAACTCTCGCAAATGCGAGACCTATTGCATTGCAAATGTTTGTTCTTTTTTTTAACTCGTCTTATGTGGGTTGCAGTGGACACAGGAAACGGTTTGCCGGAAGATAGGCTTACTTTTATGTTGATAGTCTATCCCTTTTACATTTTTAACCTCAATTTCTCGGTTTTACCTCTCTGGTGTTTGGTCTCATGTGGGTCACAGGTGATAGAGGCAACAAACTGTTGTGACACATGATTCCTTATTTGCCCCTTCCTACTTTTGTTTTTCAATATTATTGTAAGAGCTAGAAAAAAGGTTTGAAGTTTTTTTAAAGTAATATAACAAATCTGGAATTCTATCCCATGTTCAGTAAGTATGTTTTGATGAAAATTTCAGATATTTGCAGATTGGGATTTTCCTTATTTAGGAAAATCTCCAAAATGGATAGTCAGTAGGTTGCAGTTGTCAGGCTGGTGTGCTCCATCCCGACCGGTCTTTAAAATGAGTACGATCTGACAAAAGCAAGACAAATCCTTTGGATTATGCCACTAATGCTTCTATAGCTCATAACAGCAAAAGGGAGGCAAGGTGAAGCAGATGAGATGATCGGCATAAACAGTTTTAGATGAGAATTCAAACTGAAGCAGCCAAGTAGGTCACTTGTCAACTAAAAAGATTATAAGCCATACTGCCACAATTGTAAAGGTACAGATAACACCTTTCTCAAACATCAAGTTCAAACGGTGTGCTGATGACTGAGCAGCAGTTTGGGACAGTTGCATGAACACCATACTACGGTAGCTGGATAGGGACCAGAACTGCTGCAGCAGAATTGTTACTCCCCGCCATGGGCTTTTGGTGCCTATCCAATGGCTCCACTATAGACCGCTGATTTTAATTCAGTGCTTAATCTGGAATACAATGAGTGCCAGTGCCCAAAGCTCAGCACAGAAACCCACGTCCGGGGCTTTTAAATGTCAGTGCACCTAATATTCAAGCTGCCCACTTATCCAACTCATGCAGATTTAGGTTTTCTCCCTTTGCAACTGTTTTTCTTTGTCTTTTTCTTCCCATGTCTTTTCCCTTGAGGTGTGTTTTCCCTGCCTTGCTTGCGGTCAATGTCTGAAGATGAACAAGTGCCGGTCCCTAAAATGAGTGCTGGTGGGCCCAGCTGGCAGCCACCACCACAAATTAAGCACTGCTTAAATTTCAACAAGACAGGAGCAAAGCCTTAGAATATGGTAGGACTCTTGAAATGCTATAAGAAGGAAATGCAGAGACTTGTGATGCACTGTTAATGGGGCACCTTCCACCCTATCCTAAGGTTAAAATATATTATTTCTAGGAGTCAATTTCACATAAAATGGTTGTTAGCAAAACCTAATTTGAACGTAAATCCATGCAGCATGATAACGTTTTGGTGTCAAATGAGCCTGAAAGCAGCCTACAATAACCCCCTCTCGTCTCGCAGTTAACAGCCAGGATCAACTGAGAGTTGCAGAGGATAGTGTGGGTGAGGGCTACTTGCTGACAAGCAAACCCCTTTCATGTCTTTTAGTGGGCAGTAGCATCCATTCTGAGTGTTGCAGGACAGGAGTGGGAAATCAAAAGCCAAGTAGATAAAAACACCACACCAGAAGTGGGTGGTACATTCTGGAAAAGTGATCAGGCAGTGGTGACAGGAGTGCCTCACATTTGATTTCTCCATAAAAATACAATGCAAGTGAATAGCGAGCACAAACCCCGGTTATCTTCGCGACTACACCGTTGTTACACAATACCATTATTAATTTTGTAAATATTATATCTATTTCATTGGGTAACAGGAAGTGAGCATTCTCTCCAAGCCTTTAATTTTGTTTCTCCATATGATCAACGGGCCCCTATGTACATTAACAGGATCGATCAAGTAGACAGAAAATGATGTCAGCTTGGTGGAATCCTCAACGAGAAAAGCGTTTAGAAACTAAAAATGGAATCAGTAACCTTATGCATAGAAGCAGAGGAGTTTCTTAACAAATCTCAAGCCCTGCACAATGTGATCACAATCAAGTTAATTGTTAAGGTAAGATAATTAACTGTAAGGAAAATTCGACATTTGATTGCCTGGTCTGAATGGCATAGGGGCATTTTAAGGCCGACTTTTAGGATTCTCATGGAGAAACAGGGAGCATTGATTAAAAAACTTCCATTAGAAACATATGTTTCTACATTTAACAGGCAAAACAAAATATTTCTAAAATATCTTGTCACTTTGACTATGTTAATACTTTTAATAAGTCATTGTCTGTTTATGTACTGTGCTACCTTCTCTGTGTCCATTTATGTAGCAATCTAGATCCCAAGGCGAAAGGGACTTCACTCAAAGATGTGTCAGAGTAAGTGTTTTTGCCTACTTCCCCCTAAGCTCAAGTAGGTTCATATCCAAAAGAGTAAACGTGAAGTTGACCAACAAAGCAAGGGGTTCAGAGAACATTCACCAATGACTCCTAGAGTAAAACAGGTGTAAGGGTTTCTTTGTATGAAGCAGCTCTCAGAGTTCCACATTGCGCCACGGTAATGAACAAAGTGATCTTTGTTCATTACCGTATAAGAGCAATGTAACAAGAAGAGAGAAAATAAGGGAAAACATCAATACAACCAACATTCTAAATTAGCTGAACAAATAGAAGAGGAAAAGATTCTACATGTGATAGAAAATATTACGCTGCATTAGGGACGTACAACATTTAGGAAGGCCTTGAAAAATGTGGTACCAAACTAATGGATTCAATGATCAATGAAGACAAGATGACGAGAACTGTACTATCTGCCTCGACTCACAGTCAAAGAACACGAAGCAGACGCCCAAATCAAACAGGACACTGGGCTCAAATTATCAACTCTAAGTTTAAAAATGTAAATATTTATATGTCAATATGTTGTTCATATGAGGAGTCAATAGTATTTTGATATCTTTGGAAGCCATTGCAACTAGGCAGGTTTTACTGGCAGGCAAAGCATGCTGGGTGATGTTGGGGCAAAGTTTCACATCAGAGGAACACAGAACCAGTTGTTTGTTGCAGCATTGCACATGGGCAATTATGTAAAAACAACAATAGCTGCAGGCACAGGCTTCGAACTAAACGCTCATTGGATGTGTATCTCGTAGACCAGAAACAACGACGCGCTTCAGACAGTAGACTGGTCATATCAACAAAAGGTACTTCCCTAAATTCATCACCACAATGCAACTCAAATTCACTACTCCTTAATAAGCGGAAGGAAAAGACAGCAGCTTGTCTTAGTCCCCATAGCATCATCTCAGTAGGAGAATGTTTCAACTACAAGGCAACAGACCATGCAAGACCAATCATGAAAGAAGACATAGGCAGAATGAGGGAATAACCCACACATATTCAGATGTTGGGTTGATAGCCTGCACACTGCGTAATGGAATACGTTCCATGCAATTCATATTGAAAATAAAGAAAATGTCCTCCATTTTGCCTGCATGCATTACTGCTTGCTGCCTGTGCTATTTCCAAACTGCCATTAACGCATTAAATGGTAATTTAGTGTGCATAATGTCCCAAATCACTTAGTGGAAACTCTAAAAACTGTTCCACAATTTCTGAGGCCCCTCACAAAAAAACAAAAGTCGGTCTTCAAACAATATAAAAAGGACTAGCGACCCTAAATGAGAAAGACAATAGATACAATGTAGTTGTACAAATAAAAGACTTTAGTACGTTTAGGTAAGAAACATTAACACAAACAAGAAAATTCACTGACTTTGTACAGTTTTGAGCAGAGATCAAATTAGGTAAAAAAAAAGTTGTCGATGGCTCCTCTGCTTTATCCAGTGATGATGTAGGAAAAATGCAGATTGTAGGTTCGCATGATTATAGAAAATATGAGCAACAATTTACGAAATTCTTGTTGCAAAATGCTGCTACAGAAATAATGACTAGCACATACGTATTTTGTTTCAAAAGGACATTTTTCAAGACTGCAAACAGTAGATGACAAACAAAGTCAGAATTGGGCCCATCTAAACAGCATCATAGCAACAAGCATTTACAATGCAATAGGTCTCGCAGCATTAAAGTTTGAGTTATTGGCATTGTGTATGACAATGCCAATAGTTATAACTTTTGCAAATGTGACACCTATAGCATTTGTAATGCAATATGTGTTGTATTTATGTGACTTAGATGTATTGATATTACAAATAACAATGGCTTTTAATTGTTTTAAATAATACTTGAATAAAAGTTATTGTAATTGAGTCGGTGGAAGGGTGAAGTGGGTGGGGCAGCAAGTTGTAGTGGAGAGAAAGGAGGGGGAAGTTGGGAGAGAGGAAGGTGAGACAGAGAAACAAGGAGGGAGGCAGACGGTGAGAGAGGGGGACAAGTGAGGAGCGTCAACTTGTGGTTAAAGAGAATGGATGGAGAGAAGTAACGGGAGAAGGGAGAGTGTGGGTGAAAGAGACTTGGAGAAAGGGAGAGAGGGTAAGAAAAGGGGAAGAGACAGGGAAGGAGGACAGAGAAGAGAGACAATAAGAGATAGGGTCCGAGAAGAAGTAGGCGACAGAACCTGGGGGTAGAAGCGACTGTTAGAGATACTTGTATTATTATAGCGCCTAGTGCCTTTTGCTACGCGCTGTACAGAATGACTGCTGCAATTTGTGTGTTTTGGAGCCCCTCCCACCTTCTGTCTGGGGTTCTAGTCTGGGGGGGGGGGCCCTCTGGGAGAGGCCTGGCTCTTATATTAATTAGCCACTGACTGGGACTCCAGACAGAGTGTGCGCCTCGTGGGAAGAGGGGGGCGGGGGGAGGGGTGGTGCTGGGAAGTGGGCATAGAAGAAGCATCCCTGGAATAGAAGGCATGACATTCCCTTCCCGTCAGTGGGTGAGCCATGCCAGGGTGAGTCAGTGGCAGTCAGCACTGGGGCAGGCGTGGAATCTGCCCCCTTGCATCTCTCCATCACCTCTCTGACCCGCCTCGCCTCCCTTTTTAGGTCTGAACCCGAGGCAGCTTTAGTTTTTACCCGCAGTCATGCAATAAAAAAAATACTTATTTACAAACGTCAGTTGAGTGGATTGCATCGGGCGCCTTCCTTAATTGGTCTGTACAACTGTCTATCACATGTTGCTCCCGCCCACCCCAGCCTCGGAGAATGGGACCGTCTTTTTCTGCCAGTGGCAGCATTCACCCTCATCACCTGTGCACATCCGCTTAACAAGCACTGCACTTCACTCATGACTAGTCGGATAATACTTGATCCAGACAGTGCTATTTCCACTTTATATTATTTGATTTATTTTGTTGTCATTTTTTCGCCTGCCTACTGTATCTTCAGCTTGCAGTAATTATTCGGGTACAGTGGACCATTGTCGTCCGGTGGTCACTGCACCTGGTGCACAAATGATACCTACGCCTCAGCCGGTGCCAGCTGTAGCTCTCCGGCTGCCCGGCAGAGGGAGCTTCGACCCAAGGCTGACTGGCATCTTTCTTAAGAGAGATGATTAGTTTGGGGATTGATCTGAATAATCTGAAAAAAAGAAGCGCCTGTAAGCAGCATTTATTGCAGCAAAGCGCTCATTCTGTTGTCTCGCGATCTTTCCAGAACCCCCTCGTCCCCCAGTTGCAGCGGGTTCTCACCTACTGGAACGGGTCCTGGTCCGTATTCGTTTTCCATGACAGCAGGATGTGAGGTACGGCATCTGAGTTACCGCGATACACCACGGTGAGACTGTGTGGCAGGCACGTGAAACAGTGCACTCTGGGAGTTGTATTCCTGCTTCAGTTAAACTGAACAGAGTTGACATGAAGGCACCTTAGCAGCAGAGCCGGGTTGTATTCACTGGGCTCTTCTCGGCAGGCTGAGGCTGGGGTCAAGCACAGTTTAAAAGATGATGGCGGTAAGTAGAGTTTCTGTAGAGTGGGTTTACCTGAGTGCGTGTCTTTTGAACATTAAACTCAGGACCCGCCCTCCCTTCTTGTGCACATGAGGTGACCTTTGCTCTTTCTGTGACCACTGACGTGGGGCTTACGTCATCAGTGTCACAGTAGAACCCCTGCTGGCAGTGTTGTTGTCATAGTAGTCTCACCCCTTCCCACCTCATGGCTGCCCACATCGCCCACTTGCACCCTGCCCCCCACCTACGTGCAAACACCACTGTGAGTAAAGGTCCATGTTCCCATTGCCTCGCTTTTCAGCGGATTCTTCTATCCGTGCTGCATCTAATACCGCCCCCCTAGTGTCTGTGGCATTAAATGTGTCTGCATCCTCGGGTGATGTAAGTTTTCACCTTATGCAATGATCTATCACGGTTGTAAAGCTCTCTAGCGCCTTTGGGCAATATCCGCGCTATATAAAAATAATTAATGAATAAATAAAGGGGTTCTCTCCCGGCCCACAGGCTTGGCCCGCAGGGTGTGCTGCTCTTAGTGGCGGGTACTGGGGCTTCTCAGACCCCACTAATATCAGTCGCACGGCCCCCGGTTTTGAGCTCCCCCGCCCCTCGCTCTGTGGCGATAACACTTAATTTGTCTCTCTGCCTCCTCTCCAGTGCACACCCCCTTCTTCTCCTCCCTAATCCCCCCCTCCCCAAAGACCCCTAATTACAAGCAGCCCCACAGAGAGCTGCTTCACGAAGGGATGAGCTCATCCCTCTCTGCCGGGAGAGGTGGGGGGGGCAAGGGGGGTCGGGAGAGGGGGGAACAGGAGATAGTCTCCCCCGGATGAGAGAGTGAGCGCGCTCCAGGCTACCAAGCTACTCATTCATCTTAAATTGGATTAACCTCTATCTAGAGGTGTGAGTGGCAACCTGGGGACGTTAGCTGTCAGAACGTCTTCTCGTTTAATCTCTAAAGCAGGCCTGCTGTGCTGTGTTCTTAAGCAATGTGACCAAAGAGGCTGGGTTGCTGCTTGAACCCTGATTCCTTTGACAGAGGCACAATTCATGAGACAGCAAAAATCGCAAAGCGAGAGATGTGTAGCAGAACGGACTACGCCTGGACGGACAGAACCTCTTCTTTCATGACCCACTGACCGTTAGCCGATCCCTTCCTTCCTTCCGCGGCCTCTTCTTACTGGGCATGCACACCAGTACGGCAAGATACTTCCTGGTAGACGGAGACGCGCATCGTGACGTTGCACGAATGGAGCTAGGCCGAGCTTATGCGACGGTTACCAGAGGCCGGAAGTCATTGCGTTTTCGGCGGCGGTGGTGCGGAGCAGCAACAGAAGATGGCGGAGTATCTTGAATCCATCTTCGGTACTGAGAAAGACAAGTAAGAACCCCAGAAAGAATTACAGGCTTTTGTAGAGGATGTGAATATGGTACAGGTGGCTCCGGAGACCTTGGGGTGGCTAGGAGCTCACAGGACAGAAACGGGTATGCGTGTGTGTGTATGCGTCGTGTGTGTGTGGGCGGGGGCGGGGCTGGGGAAGGTGTGGTGTGTGTCTGTATGTGTGCGCTAATGTGTGTGTCTCTGTGTGCGTGATCCATGGTGACTGAAGAGCCTGCCGGAATCGGAGCGCGCGACCTGATCCGATTCTGGCAGGCTGCGTGCGTGCGCGTGCCAGTCTGTTGTCCCAAACCTCGTTAGTCCTTGAAAGCCAGAATGATTACAATAGGACTCCACTGCGACAATCGCTTTCGCGATTGCGTCGCAGTGCGAGCCCTAAAAAGGTAAACAAGCATTAGGAATGCATTAGGGCTCGGGTTTGTTTTAAGTTAGAGATAATGGCATTGTAAATGGCACTCGGCACTCGGCACTCGGCACTCGGCACTCGGCACTCACAATCTCCGACTAGAAGCAGTGATAAAACACGGTGAACACCCCTCGGGCACCAGACAGCATCACCGGCGGGCAGAGATATCCGTCGCAATTGGAACACAAATGCAGCCCTTTCGCTGCACTCTCACCCAGGGGGAATGTTCTACAGACACAAAGGGTAGGGCACAGACGCCACCAGACACGGCGGACTCGTGGAACATTAATGAAGTTACCTAGAGGGTGAGGATGGGATACTCCGCTACCATCGAGTTCGTACAAGAACAAGATTACATACGAAAAACAAACTGCACAGAAAGCGATCACTTTCGCTATCGCAATTGTTTAAAAAAAAAAAAAGATCTGATGCATGTGATTCTCTACATTGCTGGCCGGCTGTTCATGCGCGCACACAGAGCTGAAGGGAAAAAAAAACACAGCAGTGCACACTCTCTGCATAATGGTGAACGCGCCCACAGCATCTGGATTCCATTACAGCACCTCCCTGACAGCTCCTAATTAAGATTAAAGGACGGCCTTGCGCGTAACCACTGAGAAAATGCCACAAATCGCGGACGGAAATTACAGATAGCCTATCGCGTCAAGGCTATTACAAACACAGCACAGCAAAGACGAATCACTATGCAGATGGCATAAAAACTAAGGAATGTTTCTGGCCCGAGCCCTAAAGAAACTTTTTTTTTTTCTTTAACAATAGGCGCTCGGAGTTCCGCCCCCGAGTCCTAAAAAGGGAAACACAGTTAAGTAGTGGACAACAGTAAGAATCAGTATTATTAAGTAGTCTGTAAATCAAGTAACAGACGAAGTGGAAATGCAACTTATAAGAGCACGACATAACACAGCAACGAAGACATTTTTTGCGAGCAAAATAAGTTAGTAATAGTATAAAATAAGCGGACCATAAAGATGTGTCATGGTAACCAATAAAATCTAAAAGTCCTAATGGTGAAAGGAAATAAACAGTGATGTGGGCGAAAAAAGACACAAACTCTTAGCTGGATAGGTACTTAGACGGGGATACATTAATACAATTTACCTAAATACATATATCTTTACTAGAGAATGAGGAATGTATTTGGAATTAGTTGTAAGAAGGTTGAAGAGGATACCAAAGGATCTAATAATAACAAAGGAAGCCACTCATTAGCAGCAGTTCTCTACACAGGAGGAATGGGCAAGAACATACTAGTTGAGTATGTAAAAGCATAACAGGAGGTCTTAAACGATTGATAACTGGTAAGAGGTGGCACGAGTGCTATTTACCTCAAGCCGGCTAAGTTAAAATATCCTTAAAAAAATGGGCAAGGATAGTTATCAGACTAGACGGTATCCACAGTAGTGAACAGATTATATAAACATATGTAGTAAAAGTAAAGGTGACCAAGATAGGGCGGCTACATGCGATAACCTTTAAAAACAAGCATTTGCAATGCAATAGGTCTCGCAGCATTAAAGTTTGAGTTACTGGCATTGTAAATGACAATGCTTTGCATTCATTTTTTGTCTTTAATTTGCAATTGGTATGCAAAGGCATTCACATGATACCCCCCGATTGACGAAACCAGTTTGAGGGTACCCATATTCAAATGTACTTTTTAGGACTAACACTCTAACGATGGTTTACAATGTGACCAAAAATCGAATGTGGGCAAACCATTCAATCAACTAATACCCCCAATTTTTAAATACGTGTAATGTGCTCTGTTTGGTACTGTTCCATCTAAATGTGCCTCATCATCAATGATTTTTAACCTGGTTTTAACTGAACCACACAATATAGTTCTTATGCATAGCACCTCGATCTGCCTGTGGAGGCATACACTTCACAAGAGTATTATATGGAAACAGACGAATACAGGAAAGGGTCTGCAGAACACAGGGGGACACGCAGAGAGGCTGCTACCTGTAAAGTACAGAACCACACTGTACAGAAAAAATACGGGGCGTTGTACTATGTGGGAATGCACACACTTACAAAATTACACCTGCAATAATATCACATGGAACACTTCCTGCCTGTCTGCCCCTGTACCTGCGTCTCCTCGTGCAGTGCATGCATCGCCTGTACATAACACGTGTCACTGGGTCTCAAAATGACCTTTCACAGCTTAATCTTAGTCCCACAATGGTCCAGGCACAGTGTGACGCGTGTGGACCCCTTTCGCTAATGCTGGTATGCTTCGCAGCGCTTCAGTTCGTCTCGTACGGTAAATCGAGAGCTGCCCGCTAAACCTCACGCGTCTCGCGTATGAAGCGTATGGCGCTGAGGAAGGGGGGCGAGGCGTACTGGGTGCTGGAGCCACTTGCGACCCTGCCGTGGAACTTTGAGCTGACCCACCCTTTACCCCCAAAGTCTCACTAACTTCCATGACCCCGACACAGCTCCTTGACAAAGGGCACTTCCTTCCCGAAATGCATCGGAGCATTTTTTTGAAATCGTCAGCAATGATTTCCTTGTAGTCAAACTAAAACATTGGAATATATGAATTCAGGAACTTTTTGCAACCAATGAATATGATTAATCTTTGAATAAATAATCGATTATCATAACTAACAACGGAGTCTGTCTGTACATGACGAACCTGATGTGTGTGCCCAATCTCAAGGATGCGTTTCCTCCCTTTGTAACGCACTCAACCAGTAACTAATCGCGACGTATATGGACGGTTACGTCACTTGTTGGAGCACCCGGAACTCAAATGAAATTATCTAGAAATCATAGGAAACCTCAATACAAATATTATCAGGCTCCTAGAGGAATTTGGCAGGGTGTCTCGCCTCCGGATTAACTAGGTGGAGAGGTGTGGCTCACTGGTTAGAGGCTGCAGACCTGTAAGCAGAGAATGGCCCGGGACCAGGGTTCAATACCCGACGCGGCAGGGTCGTGAACCAGGGGTCAACGGACTCGATAATTCTCGCCTCAGTGCCTACTCTAACCAGGGAATACACTCGGTAACTCTGGGCATTAAGCTTGCCTCATCTCTACAACGGCCCCCCACAGATGCCAGGGATGCCTGGTTTCACCCTGGAGATACCCAGAAAGGGACCATCTCACAGGGAAAGCCAGGACGGGTTCCCCAGCAGTCTGCAGCGCCAGGACACTCGGTTAGAGTAACAGTGCGCTTTACAAATACCCCACATTTACATTTACAATATCTATTTCCCCTCACCTCAAAATTGGCACCACAACTCCAAACACTATCTATCACACCCTTCGCTCAGGCCTTTGACACCATTAAATATCTCTGGGTTTGGATCCATCACACAAAGATAAATTGGGACTGGTAATCTGGATCTACGCTGCAATGACCAAAACTGGTTAACTGTGTCATGTCACAATAAAGGGTGAAGCCAAGGACTAAGTGAACAATATTTTAGTAATTTGCATGATTATAAACGAATGGATTTGGAAAAATTATATACCAATAACTTGAATCATTCAATGTAATAAGTTCCATTTGGTGCCTCTTCCAAATGTTTCACACAAAAGGCAACAACTTCCATTTAACCACTTGACCTCTGCTTGACATTCTAATTTTCCTCTGTTCCTATATTCTGCTTGATTTGTTCTGCCTTTGATACCATTGAAAGCTAGGGAGAAGATTCAGTGACTGCTATCATTATAACTGTCTCCCAGACTACGTTATCAATTTAGGCACATACCATACACAAACCTAGCCCTTCCTTCACAGATTTTCCTTTGCTTTAAGTGGTACCACCTCTTGTCAATTGGTCAGGTCCCTTATTTCTAGCATTTGCGCCGTTGGCTTCTCCTCTCATTCTTAAAGTGACAAATTAAAGCCTCTCGTCATTTTTGACTCCTTTGTACAGTCACCAGTTAACTGCCATCTCACTGCCTGTCTGTAATTTAGCTCTGAATATCATCCTACCTCATTGAATTTAACCATTTGGAAAGAGAAACCTTTTTATATTTCCTGCCCTTCAACCTTCACTTCTTACTTTAAATCCTCATGTTATCTTTTATTCATTTCTCACTTCCCACCTCCGTACTTTTGCAGTTAGTCACCTCATCTATTGTCTTGTCTACTCATCTGTCAGATGTGCATTTTTAATATTTTTTAATTTCACTCTTTAGTCCCAAAACATTCACTCTTTTCTGCCAACACACATTTCAATAAATTTCCTTTGTACACTGTGGACTGTCTCAATGTAATGACATGTTCTATTGCACATAGTTTTCTTAGCATTTGCTTTAAATGTAATACAGCACTATTTACTATCAATCTAGATGTTCTAAAAGAGTTACAACTTTTAACTGCTTAGGCATTAAATTTGATAAATTGTCATAAGCCGAGTAAAAGTTCATAATGGTATGCACTAGGAGAACAGAGCAATTTTTTTCTGGTTTAAGTAACATTGGGGAGATTAATAAAAGCCACCTTAGAAGCATTCAGTAGAAAGGCAGTTGTGGATTTAGAGATATGGTGCAGAACTGTAGGGTTACTAGAAGGTACATGAGTTAGATAAGATGGGAAATTGTTCAGGTTTGAAATTTGGATGAACCCCACAGAAAATGTGATCTGACTGCGCTGACGTCTACTGTAGACCAGCCTTCAAGTAAGCCTGCAGGGTAGGCTGTATTTAAAGTGGGCCCTTGATGCACAAGTTACTACTTGTGTAACAATATATCTGTAAGAGACACTAGTTAGTGATAGATTCATTACCTTAGAATATCCCCAGGCATAAGACTGGATCTGGAAAGTTTTGCTTAGCAGTTCCCCCTACCCCAAGTAGTAGCTTGTGCATCTGAAAGACACTTTAGTGATAGATTCCTTACCATAGAATAGATACCCCAGCAAAACAAACCCCAGTGGAGGGTCTGCGAACAGGATTACACTGTAGTGTAGTTCCTATATCCCCAATAGGCTCTGCGCATTGGAACAATATACACTATAGTTTTGACATAGGACTGAGGTCAGTATGTCTCTATCGAGTACCTTAAACTTAATTACTTGTGTGTGCCAGCTAACTCAGAGGTCACTAGAAACTTTTGTCGAATGAACAAGAAGGTATTTGTTTCGGACAACCGCATAAACATGCCAACTTTTTTTCCCTTCGAGTCGGAACAATATCTTCAGAGTTGTGGAAACAATAGATAACCGTTTCACTCAGTCAATCGTGCATGCTTCATTTCTACAGAGTTGCACAGAAAGAGGGAGACAGGTTTTTCAATAAAAAGGGTTTATTGAAGTCTTCTTTCTCATGCAAGAGATATGAACTGCTACAATCGTAAGACAGAATGGAAAGCATAATGTGTACAGCGTAAACCGTAATATAAAATAATACTGTAATAGCATGGTCTGTTGCAATGACATACATAAAAATACATATATAAATAACACAGGCTAAAATACTCAACAGGTGCTTCTAAAATAATCCTACCCCAGTGTACCTAACCTAAGTCTAGTACGAGGGAAGAAGTAAGTTTTATTTTAGCTTAAGTTTAGCTTAGTTTAGCCAAGAATTGTCAAAGGTTTCTCTAGGTTCTAATCAGCTCCATACCTTAGAATGAGAGAGGTTGGTATCTCTTTACCGGGACTCTATTCTCTAACACCCCGCAAGGGGAGTCAGAAACACTGGATCTGGATTCTCGGCAAGGAGGATGACAGCGTCTGGTCAGTGCGTCAGTTGGGGAGATGACTTCTTTTGGGACTTGCTGTGGCAAGCCGCGTCGTGCACGTAGGTAGCCAAACCGCACCGTGTCTTGCCATAGCAAGTGAATGTATATTTATACCTTGAAGGTGCTTAGGAATGCCACTATTGACGTAAAAGTTGGGCATATGAATGTCATGAATGAACCCCTAAGGAATAGATGTTCATGCATAATAAATGAGTTCTTGGAGAAATCAATATCCAAGCAAGGGGAAGTGCTAAAGGCTTAAGAGTCTGGTTTTCCAGGAACTCGTTGTAACATAGATGAACGGAAGTAGCCATGCCTGTATTTGGTTAGCACGGACAATGCCTAAATAAGGACTGGATTTCTATGCCTATATAAGGGCAATGTGAAATGTACCTATATAAGGGCATGAATCGGGAAAATCATACGGAATCTAAATCAATACACAACAACTCCAGAAAGTCACGGAGAACAGACGGCAAAAGAAGCTGTCTCTCCGGACTTGACTGTCAAGGCAGTAATGCTCAGTAAACGTGAGCAGCGCGGCCCACATAGATGCCTGACAAATGTCTTGCAAGGGAACGCCGCGTCCCAAGGCAGTAGTGGCACGCAGCCCCACAGGAGGGTCTTTCTTAGCCAACGAGTAACAGGCTTTGATGCAGAGAACAACCCACCGAGATATGGTCCGTTTGTGCATGGCCTGACATTTTCTGGCACCCACGTAGCCAACAAAGAGCTGGTCATCCATCCGGAACTGCTGTGTGCGTGTCAGATAAAATGAGCGCGCACGTTTTGGATCCAGAAGGTGGAGCCTCTCCTCTTTCGAAGGGTGCAGAGGCAAAAAGAAGGTGGGCAAAGTGATGGTCTACCCGATGTGAAAGGCGTAACAACCTTTGGCAAGAAGGAAGGATAGGTTCATAAAACCACCTTGTCCGGATGAACAGAAAGGAAAGGAGGTTTTGAAGAAAGGGCCTGGAGCTCACTCAATCTTCTGGCAGAGGTGATGGCTACCAGGAAAGCAGTCTTTAGAGTAAGAAGACGCAAAGGACAGTTATGAAGAGGCTTAAAAGGAGTCCACATCAGATATGTCAAGATACAGTTTAAGTCACATTGAGGCATTATGAACTGCACAGGAGGAAACATGTGCGTAAAGCCTTTCAGGAAACGGTTAACATCCGGGGACCTAAAAAGAGACGGCTGATCAGGAAGCCACAGAAAGGCGGAGATGGCAGAAAGATAACCCTTGATAGTGCCAAGAGCAGTGCCCTGCTGGGCCAAGGAGAGAACGAACAGAAGAACTTCGTAAAGAGGGGCAGAAAGGGGATCCACAGACTTATCTGTGCACCATGCCACAAACTTCTTCCACCTGTAAGCGTACATCATTTGCGTGGAGGTATGCCTGGCTGCCAGAATAACCTTACAGACTTCGGGAGGAAGATCGAAAGCTGTCAACTGAAGCCGCTTAATCTCCACACATGGAGGTGGAGGCTGGACAGTTTCGGGTGGAGGACCTTTCGCCGACAGAAGATCCTCCCAAAGAGGCAGTCGGATCGGGGGATCGATCGCCATGCTGAGTAGCTCGGATACCAGTATCATTGTGCTGAATCCAGAGCCACAAGAATGACTTGGGCCCAGTCGCGACTGATCTTCTTCAGCACTCTGGGCGAAGTGGTATAGGCAGGAAGGCATACAACAGACTGCAGCTCCACTCGCGATGAAAAGAGTCGCCGAGTGAGTGCCGCCTTGGAAATTCCAACGTGCAGAATTGATGACATTGCGCGTTCTCTTGGGTGGCAAATAGACCTAACCAAGGCTCTCCCTACTGCAGAAAGAGACCTTGCGCCACGTCCGAGTTCAGACGCCATTTGTGATCCATCAAGCACCAGCGCCGAGTTTGTCCGCCCTGGCGTTTAGAAAACCGGCCAGGTGTTGAACCACTAAGGTAATGCCCTAATGTTCCAGCCACGTCCAGAGGCACAGAGCTTCCTGACATAGGGTCCACGGCCCCACTCCGCCCTGATTGTTGAAATACCACATTGCGGTGGTGTTGTCCGTGAACACCTGCACTACACTTCCCCGGACCGAGGGAAGGAATGCCTTCAGTCCAAGTCAGATCACCTGAAGCTCCAAAAGGTTGATATGGAGACGGGACTCCGCCGGAGACCAGAGGCCTCTGATCCTACTATTGGCCCAGGAATGCGCTCGATAGCCCTCTTGGCCAAGAGGGCCATAACTTCCTGCTGGAGAAGTGGGAAGTGATCCCCGACATGCGGTGGAACTGAGGTTGCATGGACGGGGGGATAGACTCGAAGGGGAGGGAGTAGCCCCTCCGAACGAGCTGCAGCACCCAGGACTTGGTCGTCGCTCGAGAGTCCTTAAAACGCTCCAGTGCCGTGTCGGCCTAATCACCAAACAGGCGAGTGCCATCAAAAGGCATGTCCATGAGCGAGTTCTGAATGTCCAGCGAGAACCCAGTTGACCTCAGCCAGGCGTGGCGCTTAAGCACCACGGACGTGGAAATTGCCCTACTGAGGGAGTTCACGGTGTCCAAGCCACAACGAATGGCAAATCTAGCCACGTCCTTACCCTCAGCCATAGCTTGCGACAGAACAGTCTGGACTTCCTCAGGCACAGAGGCAACACCTTAGCCACGAAATTCCCACACCGCATGGGAATAGCGGCCCAGAAGGCATGCAGTTTTCACTGACCGCAGTCCTAAGATGGCCGAAGAGAACAACCGCTTGCCAAACTGCTCCAATTTCTTAGAGTCCTTATCCGGCAGAGCCGTGGGAAAGGCACTCTCAGACGCAGAAGCTTGAATGACCAGACATTCGGGTGTAGGATGAGCGGTCAGAAAGGCAGGGTCAACCGGCACCGATGACGTCTGGCGACGTTCTTATCCACAGGGGCCTCCTTGGCGGGCCGTGACCAAGTGCCCAACAAGACTTCGGTAAGGGCATCATTAAAGGGCAGCAGCGGCTCTGATTAAGTGGACACTGGCTGGAGCACATCAATGAGGAGATGTGTCTTCAGGGTCACCATGGGGAGATCGAGGTTAAGGACCTCAGAGGCCCGACGGAGCACCACCACTGTATACGAGGCGCCTTCCTCCATAGTGGGCGAGGGAGAGGCAAGCCCCAGATCAGAGGAGATGTCAAGGCCACTGGCCTCCGCCAAGCAGTCCACCCAGCCCTGCTCAGAATCACACTGACTAGCAAGCAGGTCCTCAAATCCTTCCTAGTCCTCCTCCTCCCTCAGCGCCGTAGGCACAGACCTCGGTGGCGGGGCAGGAATAAACTGCGCTGAGCCGACGCCGGTTCTCAATTCGGATCCCAGGCGGGGACAAATCCCTCCGGGAACCGGGGCAGAGGCGGAATCAGCGGTATCCACAGCGGAGCTGAGGGTGGTGCCGGAGTCAGCAGCTCAGAGCTTCTGGCGCCCTACAGTCCAGACAGGACCGGGAGTCATGGTCGTGCTCCAGGTAGTAGGCACAGACGTCATGAGCGTCCGCCACCGACATATTGCGATGGCAGGTCCCGCAAGACTTAAAACCAGGCATCCCTACTAGCACCAGAGAAAACCAACAACACAAAAGTCTCAAAAAGATAGTCACACAATGACTGGGGTACGTGCTCTAACCGGATCTGCGCTTACTGGCACAGAAAAAGACAGAACTGATGCCAGCTTGCATGGGTGGTGCCTAAGTAGCCTCCATGACCATCTCCGTGCATACGATGCCAACGACGGACGCGGAGCCACAGGACGCCACCTACTGATGCGTAGGGGTACTGCTAAGCAAAACTTTCCGGATCCAGTCTGACGCCTGGGGATATTCTAAGGTAAGGAATCTATCACTAATGTGTCTCTTTCAGATATAAAGAGCACAAAAGGGTCTATGAATAATCATTGTATAAGATACGCTGGAAAATCCTTAAAAATGATAGGCTGTGGTGAGCTCTAGGGGAACCCAATTAAACTTTGTAACAAGCACCACTGTCAAGACAAACTTTTGGCAGATGAAAGAAATCCAAACCGCAAACAGTGCCAGAGAATGTACCTGATTGTCAGGGTACTTAGTAGCACTGTAAGGCATATGCTAAACCTCGACAAGATATGCCAGACATTCAGCGTTCCATTTATTTCAAATTGAGGCTCAGGATCTTATGGACAATTACTCGGAGAGGGTCCACCAACGGTGATAGCAATGGCCTATGCACTTGCCAACGGGGATGGTTGGGGACAATAAGTTCTTTTTGTATTCTTATGCACAATATCTATAGCCTCACAAAGATGAATACTCTGCCCTTTGTTTAAAAAAAAACTTGAGGTTAAGTGTAGCAGAGAAGCAACAGCATTATGTTATTGGGTAGACATGCTAGCTATTTTCCAATATGTTGCAGCCTACATTACTCAAGTGTGGCAGCTACCCATAAATGAAATCAAAAGTTACTAGAAGTTGCCTCCAGCTCAAACTCTTTAAACTCAATATTTTAACACTTTCTTACACTTGTGTGTATTTAAAGAGATTAACATAACGTTTTACGTTATTACACTAACCGGCTCTGATTTGCATTACTTTCTTGCCCCCTTTCAACCTCGTATATCTTGCTTTGTAGTTAATCCTTTATTCCAAACCACTCATCTCGCACTCGAGTCCCCACGCTTACCTCTGTGCCGCTTCTTGGTGCTGCTCTTCAAACAGCTTGTCCCTAAACTGCGTCAATATTTCTTGTTGGTATGCATTCCTGAGAATCTATTTATTGTTACATATAGATTTGCAATTCTCTCACCAACTGTATCCTTTTTATTCTACTAGTCTCTCGGGCCACTAATAGCTCTTAAATGCACAAGAATTCAATAATCAGTTAATTTTCTGATGTTATAATCACTAATTACAATATTGAAAATGTTAGTAAACTTAGTAAACTGACGCAACGGAATAGGGAAAACATAGGCACAGGAATTCGAGCTGCACGCTTTGCGATAGTCCTTGAGAGAAGATGCAGTGGGTCGCCGGACATGGTGAGCACTTTGTTAAATTCCCGTATATCAACAAGCAGCAAAATGTGGTGAAACTAGGGGGGAAGCATTGGGTTCCTTGTGAGCAATTCTGAAATTCCCTGTCAATGCATGAGCACTAGATGAGTGAATACTCACTCCATCCGTCGGAGATGCACTCACTATTATGGTATGAAGAAAGAAAAGGTAATTCCCTTTATCTCTGCTTTTAGGAAGGAGAGCTGGTCGTGGTACACAAACTTCACTGTAACATTAGACACAGACCTAGGTGAATCCAACTTAAAATAGAGGTACCAACTACTGCTCTCCTTGGTCATTACACACAACCATTTGCTTTTGATATGGCAAGTACTGCTGCACAGTGCAACAATGTACAGCCTAGCTTTGCTTGAACACATTTGCTGGAAATGCTTCTTAATAAGCACAGGGATTTGACAGACGATGCAGACCTGCTGCCTTAATAGAACTTTGCAACCTGATGCAAGGACCTAAATACAGCAGCTCTTTTGTCACAAACTCTTGGTTGGTGAGAGCATACCCCACACATTCACTTTTGTTCGCTAGTGGGAATGTGCAGAACATTTGACAAATGAGGACTTAACCTCAGCATTCTGGGAACAGACTATCCATACATCTTTGGCACTGACCAGCAAGCAAAAGAAATACTTAGGAAAAGGCACACCATATAAATTAATGCATATATAAAGCAAGTGTAAGCAGGTGCAACAGCCATATAGGCAGAAGCTCAAACCTACACATGTGGAGGGTACGGCAAAGGAATCAGTTATTAAATTTAACAAGATTGTCAAAGGAGCACAATCCCTGCAGAAGTTACTCTAGTCTAAGAGAAGGCAAATTACAAAAATCACCAGCAGATTTGAGAAAATAGATCACCAATTTGTCACACTACATTGCTACCTTGTAAGGAATTGAATTTATCTTATGAGCGCTACTGCTTCTCATTTAATCTTTCTCTCACAAGCTAGAGGTAAGTGCAAGGTAAGTCCACATGCAGCCTTAAGTTCAGAAATATGCATTGGCTATAAACGTCATAGTTCAATAATTCTTCAAGATGGCAGTGAAGGGAGAGAATAAAAAATTATAATATTTCGAAAGTAATACCAAACATCACGGAGAATGTTTTCCACATAAACAAATGCATGAAATAAGTAGAGGAAGGATGAATTGCGGTTGACTTAAAATGACAGAGCTTAAGCTCTCAACTGTTGAATGTTAAACACTTTCAAGTTATCGCCAGCTGCTAAGGGAGTTAACAGTTAACACCCACGGCTGAGGGTAACTTTAACCCGCGCCTCGCCATGCACAGTTTTCTCATCAATAATTTAATTGCAAAGGTTACATTGATATTATGAATGATATCATAGAAAATGTTATGAATGATGTAATATGTGGGGTAATAAGCATTGCATGGTAAGGGCGCAAGTTATATTTAACTTAGGGAACAAATTATAGTTGCTTGAGATAACTAACTAGAACTGGTGAACTTCAGTGGCTTTGAGATTTAAAACATCACGTTCTTACCAAACATTTCCTTTAACTAACAATTCTATAACCTTTGGTTTTCTTTTAGTGAATTTCTAGAGTTCAACATAAAGTAATAATTTATTACCATAAGTAAATCCAAATCCCCAAGACCTACGGCCAAACCCCTGCATGCAGCCAACCCCACGCTGTGCACAGACTTCACTAACGCGCGGACGGGGCTGGTGACAAGGCCTAGCCACAGGCCAGGTCCTGTGGCCAACTCCTGCATACAGCCAAACCAAAGCTTCGCACAGCCTTCGTGCAAAGAGGGAGTTTCCAACCAGGCCTGGCCAGAGGCCATGTCCTGTGGCCAACCCCACAGAGGCAGACAACACCACATTGCAGAGCCCTTCGGTAGTGTGCAGCGGGGGTTGGTCACAGCATCTGACCACAGGTGATTTGGTCACAGCAGCTGGCCTGTGGTCGAGCCTGCATCCAATCCCCACCACATGCAGCCAATCTTATGCTGTGCAGGGGATGAGCCTTAGCCACGCAGCATAGGATTGGCCTTTGGGGCCCAGAGACCCGTCCCCCAGAGCCAAATATAATAAAAAAGGGGGGGGCACATGGCCCGCCATCTCAGCCATATTAGGCCCCAGGTCCCCATCCCCCAAGGCCCTATGTATCTTAAAGAGGAGGGGGGCCTGTGACTCTCCTCATCAAGACTTATTAGACCCTTGGGACCCCATCCTCCACAGTTGTATCCATTTTGTAGATGAAGGGAGCCACGTAAGCATGGGCGGAAAATCCGTTTCGCTCGCGGATTTTGCGGATTTTCGGTAAATTCGCAATCCGCGAGATTCGCGAATCTCCCGCAAAATCCGCAAATCCGCGAGCAGCGGATTTTATGGCTTGCTCGCACTGTTCGCGTGAGTTCGCGGCTTCCCAGTACAACTTCGCGCCCCGCGAATAAGCGCAAAATTGCAGAAATACGATCTGAGCAAAACAAACTACTTACCAGGTTCAAAAGTTCAGGCTCATCATTAGTAGCCATTTCCTGTAGTGCTTCCTGAGGGGCCCCTCCAGAGTTCAGTTGCCAGTTGCAACTATTATGTGACCTTGCTCTGAACCTCAGAATAGTTACACATATGCCACAAAGGTCCTGAATTACAGCTAAGGGAGACAAGCAGGAGCCAGGCTGGAAGTTCAAATCCATTAAACAGCCCCTAATTCATTATTGTCAGTTGGGGCAGGGCAGGTGTTGTAACTAATTTTGCAACAATGAAAGCACTTAGCAAGTGCAAAAGATCACTAATCAGGAAGCACTAAGGAAGCAGGTGCCAGCTAAAAAAATATTCTGTGACACATTAATCAGCCCCAAATTAATTCAGGTCACTTGAGGCAGGGAAGGTGTGCTTGCTTTGCCACAATAATGTACACTGACTGGACAACCAGAGGGTGCTGTGATGAAACAGAGGGTGGCATGGGTGGGCCAGAGGGTGGCATGAGTAGTCAGAGAGTGGCAGTGGTGACAGAGAGTGGCAGTGATGAAGAAGAGTGTCCCAAACAGGCTGGAGACGTAGAAACAACAAGTTCGCGAAACTTGCGACCCGACAGGTAAGTTCGCGTTTGCGAAATTGTACAAAACCCTCGCGAACTGGCAGAAACCCGCGCGAACACAAAAAAAAAATCCGAAAAAAATTCGCGAGAATTCGCGGATTTTGCGAATTGCGAGTTCTCAAATCCGCAAAATTCGCGAACGCGAGATTCGCAAAATTCGCCCATGCTTCGAGCCACGTGGTCCCTCCTCACCCATCCTCTGGGCTTTTTTTCCTTCTTTAAAAGGGGAGGGGGCCACCCTGCCCAATACCAAGACCATTTTATTTGTTTAAAGAGGGGCCTGCACGCCCCCCTCAGCAAGCTTATTACGGCCCGGGGAACCCATCCCCCAGGGACCGCATTATCTCAAGGTGGGTTCACTGGTATCCATCCAGGGCACCCACCTTACACATACTGTGGGGTTACCGGGGGAGCCCCAGGGACCATGTAGCCAACTCCCTGCATACTTAAAAGTGGCCGGGCCTCACAGGATTGGGTCTCCAGGGCCGAAAGCAACCCAGGGAGGAGGGCATGTGAGCTCCCCTCCCAATTATATAATGATGAATTCCCCCCAGGGACCTGGCCCACACAGGGGGCTAGAAAAAACAAGCGCTGGAAACTGTGCTTGTGGGTTTCCGCACCCACAGATTCTCCACTAATTTGCAAGAAAATAAAAAAATAGGGACCTCACCACCAGATCTAGGGGCCAGGGTATTCCTACCCAGCCCCCTTGTATTTTTAAATGTTTTTTCTTGAGACTATGCAGAGTCAAAGTCCCCAAACAACTGCCACCACTTCCTGGTTGAAGTAGTGGCAGCCATTCAAATTTAATTTTCGATCCGTTTGATTTGCGGACCCTCCACATCTCCAGATCTACATAAATCTTTTTTTCTTTAATACCCCCAAACCTACTAACCAGATTTACACCATATCACAAAAAGTGATCTTTCTGGACTAAGATCTAGCTTTCTGCCAAATTTGGAGAAATTCCGCTTTGCGGTTCAGGCTGTAGTTGTGTTTACAATCCCTATGAGAAATTGCCTGGGAAGATGCCTTTTGGGACCCCCTTTTTCATGGCTCTTGCTTGACGAATCACCCCAAAACTTTCCATAGAACAGCTGCAGTGAGTGGCAAACTAGTTTTGAAAATTTCGTGAAGATTTGTTAAACAGTGGCAAAGATATTAGCACACCAAAAAATACTTTGGTATGTAAACTAGGTCCTAACTATAAATATCTACTGGCGACAGAGACAGAGACAGAGACAGAGACAGAGACAGAGACAGACAGACAGACAGAGACAGACAGACAGAGACAGACAGACAGAGACAGACAGACAGACAGACAGAGACAGACAGACAGAGACAGACAGACAGAGACAGACAGACAGAGACAGACAGACAGACAGACAGACAGACAGACAGACAGACAGACAGACAGACAGACAGACCGAGAGAGAAACAGACAGAGACAGAGACAGACACAGACACAGAGACAGACAGACAGAGACAGAAAAAAACAAAGGCTAAAGTGACATTATACTTAGTTTGAAAATGTCAGTTAAAACATACCATTTCAAACAAACAAAACCACTAAAATTGACCAGTTATAGTTCTCAAGTAACTATAAGTTGTGCTCTAAAGTAACTAAGTCAATAGGGTCCTCTAGTCATGTAATGGCTACTGCAACATTGCTTGCCATTTTTAGGAATGCCTTGGTTACAAACCCATAACCCCCAGATAGATTGGGTGCAAAGAAAGATTTTAGGTCTTTCGGAGTTTTGTAAACAACATTGCATTCATAAAGAAAAAATCAGAAAGCAAACCAGTGAAGAACCACAATATTGCTACAGCTAAAGAAAACAAGCACTGGCGTTGCCAATAGGTCTCGCAGTAGGAAAGTTGGAGCTATTGGTTTTGTAAATGACATTTTATATTTATATATCGTTATTGGCATTGTCAATAACAATATATAAATCTAAAATGTCATTTACAAAACCAATAGCTCCAACTTTCCAAATGTGAAACCTATTGGCAACGCCAGTGCTTGTGTTAAAATGTGATTGGGCTTTATACTGGAGGAAGACCCAAGTGACCACCCGGAAGCCAGGATGTGAAACTACGTGCATTATTACATCTTTGTAGAAAAGACACACAGTTATGTTGCTTACAAATATGTCCTTTTTTTATCACGAACTAAGAAAATTGCATCGTAAGAGAGCTGAATTAAAGTTTTGTGTTTTTATTTTCTATACATCATCATTCGATTGCATTTGTCAAGTGGAAAATTCTTGCATAACTTTGCAAAATGTAATGTTTTCTCTTTTATTACTATTTTATGCATTTTACTGTTATGTTTATAATGACACTTTTAGTCTAGTGAACTTTATATTTATGTAAGTTTGAAAAAAGCAGATGCACTTAGACATGGGATAAAAAATATACATTATTGAAAGTGGGCATTTCCATATTTAATAACAGCATGCGTGATGTACAGTGCTTGGAAGCTGCAGGCGTCTAACCACTGTATAACTTCAAAAATATTTCGAGTAATTTTATGTGCATTTGAACCATTAGTAAAGCGTCCATGAGTTGCACCAAAGATTGGCACCCCTATTTAAGGCGGAAGGTGCAGACCATTTAGGCAAAAGTTAACATACCTCATTTTTTTAAACTTTATCTTATTGTACCTTCTGATGCAAGTCACTGGGCAAACGCAACAACCTCTTTCTACTGCCAGATCTCACTGTTTTTCACATGCCATTTGCAGTTTCAGCTACCGCCATCCTTCCTCCCTCAAACCTTCTGACATTGTGTCTCTAACATCGATAGATGCGTTCTTCCGCTCTTTTGCAGGCTAATGTATTATACTGGCCGTACACTTGTTGGCATTCCCTTCCATCTCCTTCACAGGACTCCCAGTCACTACCACAGAAGCAGGCCTATTGTACAAGTCAACATGACTGGCTGAGGTACCAGATGGACAGATAGACGTCATCCATTCAAACATTTTCTTGCATCTTTCTGTTTCAAGAGGAAATATAGAGATCACGGTGAAAGGAGAACTGGTTGGCTTGTTCAACAAGGTGCTATTCTCCTCAACTGGTCCAGATGTGTGGTTTAGGGCATCCACAGGAGAGGCAACCATGTGTGCAATGATCTATTTTTTCACCCCAGACGGTGCAAGTGAAACCAGAGGTCCACTCTCAGCATGGCCTTTGGCTGACCTCCGACCTTTCCCCAGAAACCACGTTGGATCCAAGTGACGCCAGTGCACAGAGATGTGTTGCCTCTGTACACAAGGAGGCCATGAGATTAGTAGTTCAGAGGTCTATTTTGCCACCGTCTTTTGCTAGTGAGTTTCTCTATAAGTTGAATATTCTCGCATCTGGACGCCCTTCCACGCCTCTGCCCCAGCATTGCTGCTTTGACACCAGGCTGCTCCACCCTGCTCAGCTTCACCCTTTAACTCAGACTCCCCAGGAGTACTATGTACTGGCACTGGAGGGCACAAGCTGGTGCTTCGCCTAGTGGTGCTTTTGTTTTGTTCTCCATACCCCCTTCATGGCATGCTGTTGTTCATAGCACTGGAGGTTGGAGGCAGAGTTATAGGTTTCATGCAGGCTGGCATTGGAGTTGACCTGTAGAAGCATTTGATGTTGATGCAGTCTCGGTGATTAATTCACTACTGCAGTGTGATATTCATAACACAATTGTAAAACTTGCTATAAACTTCAGAACGCCTTTCGACATTAAAAAAAAACCAACATAAACCTACAGAAAAAGCTCAGAAAGGTGGCAATCCAGAGTAGAAACCCACCTTGGGCGTTGTAGGACGGAACGGTGTGCCTTAGTTGTACATTTCAGTCCTGTCCAGTTAGGATTCAAAGGCCGATAAGATGGCTTTCGTTGTTTTCGGTGGTATTGACTTGTAACGAAGACTTAGCTATAGGGCTTTCCAGAGCTATCCCTTTGCCCACTTCAGTCTACTTGGCGGGAGATGATTGTGCGAGACTGGCCTATTTCGGGTCTTTGGTCGGAGTGTGGCGTGGGAACAGTGTTTTTACATGAGTCAGAGCACTTTGCATTTGATTGTTTTTTCCTGATTGTTGATACGTTTGCAAGGTATCTTAGGACAACGGTAACTGGCGTGTCTTGTTCCACGTAGATGAATGTTTTACAAGTGCCAATACATTTGTCAGCTGTCTAGGCGAGACCTAAAAACGTGCTTTCACCCCTGTCCCTTCACACACAAACATGAATCCAGTGAAAGATGCTAGTAAGAAGCAGCCTTTTTTATTTCCATATATTGAAGGGTGTTTTAACAACAGTTGTGCTTAACCATTGTAAATGGCAGAGCAGCTTTACTATTTCTAGAAATCAGTATTTCCAAAGCATCCAAAATGCTGCTTCTTGCATAGAAAGACTTATCTTACTCCGCGGTGTGTTCATAGCTTAAAGCCAGGGCACATAGAGAAACCTGAAAGCAGAGTCCGTTCGGCCGTGTCCGCCTGCAGCGGTACTCCTGGCCTTGCTTATCAGAAGCCAGGCCTCTTATCACTCTGAGCCCGTCTGGCAGGAGCTGTGTTTGGCCTAGGTGTAGGTGGTCTATGTGAAAACCCAGAAGATTCCCCGAAAGCTGGAGTTGATTATTTGCTCAAGGCACAGCGACTGAACTCTGCAGCATAACCCTCGAGGGAAACTATTTCTGAGGTTCTAGCACGGAGTGTAAATAGAGCTGGATGGGGGCGGGAGAGCCTGGTAAGTCTCACGTTAGAGATGAGATTAAAATTAAAGTGCCAGTACTATGGCCGGAGGGAAGCCGGATGGGGGCGGGAGAGCCTGGTGGGGGGCGGGAATGCGAGCGAGGGGAGGAGAATGGAGGGGGAGGCAAGACCGAGGCAAGGAGTGTGGCAAATGGCCGGAGGGAAGCCGGATGGGGGTGGGAGAGCCTACGAGAGAAGCACACAAGGGAGACATGGGGGAAGCTGGTAATTAGGGGAGGAAAAGCCGCACAGCACATGCTGGGCGAAGCCCTTTGATGTGCTGTGCGGCCGTGAATGTGCGTGCTTGTTTGGTCACATGATTCACGTGAACTTAATGAAAACCGCACAAACGAAACCCTTGGTTTCACGAGGACATGAATTCTCGCTTGCGCGCATTGATAGGTCGCGAGACCTAAAGACCCAATGTTACCACTACAGTATGAAAAGTATAGAGAAGTCTTTAATGAACAAGAAGCCGATAAGCTACCACCTCACAGGGCATATGATTGCTAAATAGATTTAATACTTAGAGCAGTCATTCTAAACTATCGAATGTATGCATTGACAGAAAAGGAGAATAAACATTTGTTATCATATCTAGATACATATTTGGCCAATGGATTTATTCGACCATCCAAGTCCCCGGCAGCCTCTCCTTTATTTTTTGTACCAAAGGCCAATGGCGAGCTTCGCACCTGTATAGACTTTATAGCATTAAATAAAATCACAGTCAAAAACAAGTACCCCCTCCCACTCATCCCAGTCCTCCTGGATCAGGTGAAAGCAGCCGTTGTGTATACTAAATTAGATTTAAAAGGGGCCTACCATCTAGTTAGAATGAGAGCTGGTGATGAGTGGAAGACTGCCTTTAAAACCAGATATGGCCTTTTTGAATACTCAGTGATGCCTTTTGGGTTGTGCAACGCCCCAGCGGGGGTTCAATTCTTTCTGAATTACATTTTACGAGAGCATTTAGATCGCTTTGTCATCATGTATATAGATGATATTCTCATCTATTTTTCACCGCACGAAATCCACGAACAACATCTTCTGCTGTCCAATGGATTGTACTGTAAACTCAGTAAGTGCAATTTCCATGTCACCGAAGTGGTGTCATCTTAAGACCAGGAGGTTTTCAAATGGTAAAACGAAAAATTCAAGCAGTCCTCAATTGCCCTACTCCAAAATCAATCAGAGGTGTCCAATGTTTCCTGTGCTTTGCAAATTTTTATAGACACTTTATTAGCCATTTCTCTCATATAATTGCACCCATCACCCAGCTGTTATGAAAGAATGTACCTTTCCTATGGAACCCAGACTCTCAAAAGGCCTTTGATCATCTTAAACAGGCCTTCACTTCAGCTCCCATGTTGGTACACCCTAATCCGGAACAATCATACATAGTAGAAGTTGACGCCTCTGATATAGCTTTGGGAGCTATTTTATCTCAAAGAAATCCAACCACTGGCCAATTACATCCTGTGGCATTCATTTCAAGAAAACGGTCTCCAGCAGAAAACTATACAATAGCGGAAAAAGAACTATTAGCAATTAAAGACGCCTTTGCAGAATGGCGACATCATTTGCTAGGGGCAACAACCATGACAAGTACTGTCATGGTTGTGGGCTGTAGCTTTAGGGGCACGGCACATGCGCGCACTTATTGTGTGGCAAGAGGCACTGTATCAAGCCCTTGGCTCGATCTTGGTGGCAATGTTTTCAAACACACTAACTGCATTGCTTATAGCCATTGCCGGTCTTTCATCTTGTGAGCTAAAATGCATTACTGACAGTCATTGCCTGCCTTTATGTGGGCACCTTGAATGCCTTGCCTTGGTTGTTTTTTCCTGTATTTATAGGTGTCTGTATTCATGTGCACATGTGCGTGCTGTACATGCCTTTACTCTTTTTGCATGTGTGTCTAAATCTGCTAATTAACAGTGTCAGCCTTTTGTTCCTGCGCTTGGGAAGCGCACAAGTTTCATCACGAGGCACTCTAACTGCAGAGTGAAACGTGCAAGTTTCGGGCCGCTTTTCTTAATGAGAGTCGTTACGCTCTACATGCTTCCTTTCCTTGGGTGTGGCAGGGCTATAAAAGGAACCACACCTAAGGCAGCACGCTCGCAATTCTTCTGCATCTCTGGAAGAGCAGCAGATTCCGGTTCTTCCAGCGATCTTCAGGAAAACATTCTCAACATCCCCGGGCAGCAAAGCTGATGCAGTGAATTGATTTCAGAGCTTTATGAACCTGCTAATTCGTGTCTACTGAATCTGAGTAATACCATTTTAGGATTTTTGCTCTAGTATGGAAAATTCTTCACAGTTTTTGTGAGAACTTGACAAAGACTATTACCTTCAGGTTTAGTCTTAATTAAAACTCGAGTACTTTGAACAATTTTTGGAACACTTGAAACTTTGCATCCAGAACTATTGAACTGAGAGCTAAGAAACTACTCTTTAAGGATTGTTTAAATTTGCATGGCAGGTCCAGCCATATTTTCATGACTTTTTAATTAGTGTGGAATTACTTCGTAATACTTCAACCATCTCACAGCAGGGAATGGCAGGTGATTATAATGCCCATATGTTGATTGAGTAATATTAATGTACATAGTTTAAAAACAGTGTTTTATGTATATTGGATTTCTTTTTCAGATCTCCTTCCCTGATGTTCCTTCCCCACAACCCTTCCCCCACCTGGCCACTCTAATACTCTGTCTTTACGACAAGTCATAGTTAAAGCTGCCGCGAGGTGGACCATTGTAACATCGAGCAAGCCCTGAGGAATCTACGTCTTGACAACCTGAGGGGCTCCTAGATAGACGGCATTGGCATAGTCTAGCTGTGATAGAATTAAAGCCTGAACTAGTAGCCGTCTAGCAGCAAAAGGAAGCAGGGGAAGAATTCTTCTAATCTTTCTTAGAAGGTCATTGCAGCTAGCTGCGACTTTCCAAGCTTGTTCCTTAAAATTGAGGTTACAGTCGAGCCAGACACCCAGGCTCGTGACCTGTTTTTTTGGAGCAGGGTGTAAGCCCAGACAACTGGGCCACAGGGAGTCTATATTTGAGGGGACAGAGTGACCCAGGAGCATAATCTTAGTCTTTGCTCCATTGAGTCTTAAGAATGAGTTGTCCATCCATCTGGATACCTTCAAGACAGGAGGCCAGGCCAGGACCAGAATTGTCCTGCTGATTAAGGGAGACAACTAGCTGGGTTTCATCGGCATACGTGACCATCTGTATCCCAGCTGAACATACAGTTCCTGCCAGAGAACTCATATAGATATTAAACATGGTGGGACTTAGGGAAGATCACTGGGGGACTCCGCATGTCATGGGCATTTGCTTCGAGGTGAATTCCTCCTTCGAAGACTGAAGACTCTGTTTTCCAGGAATGACTGTAGCCATGTCAATGCTATTCGGGTTACTCCTACCTCCCTGAGTCTTGGTATCATCAGTTGGTGATTCACAGTATCGAAGGCTGCGCTGAGGTCTAGCAAAATAAGGGCAGCGCAGCCTCAGTCATCGAGAATTTTCCTCGATCCTTATACCACGGCTAGGAGAGCGGTCTCCGTGCCCTGTTGAGATCTAAATCCTGTCTGCATGAGATGAATACAGTTGTCTTCCAGGAATGCTGAAAGAACATAATTTACATGCTTTTATTCTTATTTACTAATTCCAGGTAGCAGAGAGATGGGTCCATAATTTGCCCACTCTTCAGGGTCCAGGTTCGTTTTTTTCAGAAGTGCTTTAACCCTGGCCTGTTTCCATAAGGGGGGCACAATTCCCGTGCGGAGTGATGTGTTTATAACATCCAGTATGACTGGAGATACGATCTCAGTAATTTGATTTAAAACGGTGGGGGAGCGGTAGGGGAACTCGATTTTAACTGTCTCAGATAACCTAGAAGGTAAGTTAGAACCAAAGAGGGGAATTCATACAGTAGGGTTTGTGCTTTTGAAATGATAGTATCTGTTGGTAAAACGGTTTGTTGGACTGTGGCCTGGGGAAAAGACCTATAGATAGCAGAATTTTTTTCTGCTAAAATATTAGGTAACTCGTTGCACAGTTGATGAGGGTAATCAGAGGTAGTGGGAGGGCTGGTGGGTGAAAGAAGAGAATTGGCAATATAAAACATTTCACGGGGGAGTTGGCCACAGCTAGGAATTTTTCTTGATAGTAAGAGGCTTGAGCACATTTTATTTCAGTTTAATAAAGCTTTAGCGCCTCTCTGTATTTAGTTTTATTGATGGGAGAGAAATCCTTCCTCCAACTTCTTTCCTGTTTTTTACATGCTTGTTTTAACACCCGGAGTTTGGGGGTGTACCAGGAGTTTTTGTTGGCTCCTACTTTTTTTAGGGTGTCTTTCCTTAGAAGGACCACGTTGAGTGAAGTCTCGAGCCAGTTGTTAAAATTATCATTTGCAGTAACGGGGTTTGAATGGGAAATTGGAGTAGTGTTCTTTAAGTGTGTCCCCCAAGATTCCAATGGAAGCTTACACCATGTGGGAGCAAATTGCTTGGTACTCGCAACTAGTCGAATGGATTCCTGCAAAGTCCACGGCATGGGAATGGGTTCTTCAACCAAGAGATTCTGTATGACTGAAAAATGGGGTCCAATAGGTGACCTTTCGCCTGGGTGAGACCACCCACTTTTTGATTGAGCTGGAACGTTGCCAAGCCATCAATCAGTTCTAACGTATAGGGGTATTGGATATTGTCAAAATGCATATTGAAGTCTTTCAGAATTGTGAAGTTGGGAGATGGCTGGTGAAGCGGCAAAATTCACCATAAAATGTGGTATGGCCCCACTGATTTGAGGAACCGGAATTGATTCCCGGTTATGAGACGCATATAATGGATTATCATGATGTATCTAAATAACTTCCCACAAATACGCAAACACTAACATAAACCCGATTTGCAGTAATTCGGTTTCTGACATGCACCGCTTTACACGTTTCACACTTGCTTGGCTTGACCGACGCCATTTTGTGGCCTCGCTCGGAGCCATACATTAGCAGACCTTACTCGATTCATTTCACCACAGCCGTTCGCATGAGAAATAGCCCAACTGTTGCAAAACTGCTGTTTCAGCTCGTTAGGCCTGTCAAGGTTATAGGTAGCAGGAGGAGGCCTGATAGGCACATTCCGGGAGGGGTGCGGGTGGACTGTCTCGGAGTTAGCAGAAGGGAGTCACCCATACAACCTTGCTAAACTAGGATGAGCTAAACCAAGAGTGCTTTGTCTCCCATATATAGTCTTTCCTTCTGCACCAACCTATACCAACTTGTATTTTTCCATCTTGGGTAACGGTTTCGAGAATGCAACTGTATATATGTGATGTTCTGACAATGTGCCAGCAGTCTTCTTGGCGGACCTCGTGGGGTTAGGTCGCAAGGAGCTCCTCTGGCAGAGTTTGTTTGTTATAATAAATGATTGGACCTTCTACACTGCCAACCGACTGATTATTGGTAATGGGAATAGGATTGGGTGTGAATATAATGCTAATTGGAAGGTGGTAATTATTTTTCAGTACTTCAGATTTGATGAGTAGAGTCAGTTGCACTGTGCAGACATGCATGGCTGTCCCCGTCTGGGTTTTTAGAGCCTGTACAGGATATAGCTTGAAAGATATGCTGTTTGATGTTGGACTTTTATTTGGTGAACATGCTGTGTCGGCTTCATAGTGATTCACAGTTGGCCCGTGTGACAAAGCCACCTTTATACATCTTTAAATGTTCTGGTTGAATTCTTTCTTTGTGATTTGTGCGGAAGGAAGTGTAAATACATGGCTGAGTTGCAATAGGTGTGGGTTTCGGCTTGAAGCAGGGATTAATGGCTGTTAGGTTACCCTGTGGTTCTTTACATATTTTTTCATGACCCTTAGCTCTGGTCAGCCAAGATTGTAGGAAAATTATGGGGCAACTATTCTGCAGAGTTCTTTTCTGCGATTCTTATCCTTTAAAGTATATTCCACGATAAGTGGCTTTCTTGATTATTATTTACTGCTTGGTGCCGTCAACTGTTTTTCAGCTGCTTATTTGTGTTGGGTTTTTAATTGAGGCCTAGTATAAAAGTCTTACAGTTTGCTTTACTTTGAAGAGTGATCAAGCTCAAGAGTTGATACCTTCATGGTATGTACCATACTCTATGTGGAGTATCTTTTGTATGCTATGGTGAGCATTTCTAAATATGTGTGTGTTGCACTGGGAGTGCTCAGCTTGTGCATTATTAGTCTCACATTTGATTGTGCAGAGTTCTACCCTCTGTGTTGGGATATTTCTTTGAAGTATCATAACATACATTCATGAGGTTTGGTACCTCTTGTTAGGTACTTTTGAAATTTGTACACCGTGGGAGTCTGTGTATGTGATATTCCTTTTGATAAGAAGTTTATGTACAGTGGCCATCTTTTAGTTTTGGTTAATATGATGGTGTCTCATACTTGTATATGGTATTTGTGTGACCTTGTGCTTCATTTATGGGCATACTTCAATAGACTACAGTTCTATTGATGGGGTAGTAAAGCACAGAGGGTGTCTACCCCAAAATTGCTTCTGGTATTTTCACAGAAAGTAGCTGGTAGACCACATTATTGGCTTATGTGGCCTTATATAATTCCCTGGTACTTACCTTAAACTTAGGTGATAGATTACACTACCTATGATTGATGTTAAAACTTCCCTACTTTTCCTAGATTTAGAACATTATTAACCAAAATCTTATCTTGTGAGCTTTAAGACACTACATGTTTTGCTCTTCAGGATCTGTCTTACAGCCATTGCTGTTGATTGGATATTCTGCCCCTTCCTGTAGACATTGTTGGTGTGTACATGTTACTTGAGCATGTTAGTTTGTTTTCCTGGGATTCTGTCATGCTATTACAAGTCTCCAGGGAGACACTCTCATGCTATTTTAATCCTTCTATATTGAAAAACACTTAATGTTTTGACTCTTTTTGGGTTATAACACTGTGCTGTTGTTGCTAAAGATTTTCTTCTTATATGAAGGATTTTCCCTCTAATTGTGTACCTTTTCTGGTCTATGAAGGTGTTCACATATGTTGGTCCTTGAGGGGAAGAGGCATTGGCCTAATTGCTTCTACCTTTGGTAAAAAAAAAATTATTACTATCATACAGGATTGTTGCTTCTTTAGGTGACAACTCTTCATTATTTACATGTTTCTAGTTGCTGGTGGGTGGGTTTGCAGTTTGTGAAAAGTGATCCCTAGTTGACATATACAAATTGATGTTGTATTAGAGATTGGTTGGATTCTTTTTTCTAGATCTAGAGACTATTCATAAAAGGTCAAGTACTAACCTTGGGTTTTGCTCGCTATCAAGGTTTCTTTTCCATACAATATCTTATTCAGCTTTGTACTACCATTGCCTAACGGTGGTATATCAGGCAAATTGCATTACTCTGACGAGCTGGATGGCTGTTGCTTTCCTTAGTGGTATGATCCCATTGCAGTTCCATACTGGTATGTCAGTATTATCTGCAGAATATTTTGCTTTTATTTTGTATCATTAAATATAAATTTTCATTTGATGATACATAGGCATTTAATAACTTCACTCCTATGTCAATATATATATATATATATATATATATATATATATATATATACATACATACATACATACATATATATATATATATATATATATATATATATATATATATATATATTCACTGAAAAAAACCATAGGTTTCACACCAGTTATAGTTAGGAATTAGCATTTAAAAAACCTATTAAATTCACTGAAAAAAACATAGGTTTCACACCAGTTATAGTTAGCTGGAAATTTTACTGATATAAAACCATTGAAATTCCCACGTTATAGTTAGTCGGACTCACTATAACTTGCGCGTGCAATGCACTGCTGATGACATCACATATTACATCACTCATGACATGGTCAGTGACATCACTCATGACACCATCCTTGTGACATAGTGACAGACCTCCTTTCACTATAATGTAACCCTTGAGACTCATATTCAAAAATAGAAACTGAAATTTTTTAAAAAATGGAGATACCTATATCAGTTACAACAAGCAATTCAGTAATTCCACTATCTATATACACATCCACTCATTCACCAACAGTTCTATATAGTCACTCATACATATACTCACTCATCATATGAAGTGATACACCTATACATCCTGTTACACACCGACATTCATCCAAAAGTTACTCACACACATATTCACACGTGCAAATAAACTATTGGACATCCATTTATTTGAATATAGAGTTATACACACACTTCCACCTTACTTCTATTTAAAATTACACATATTTATTCTCTTAAACAATCACTTATAGAAACACATACTTATTTAAACAGGAACTCTTACAATCTCTTACTCTCACATATACTCACTTATATACATCAATATTCATATATACTAGATTAAAACATATGTAGTTACTGATAAAGACACTAGTGAGACAGTCATTCACTCACTAACAAACACATATAGACACTCATCCACCCATACAGTCCTGTACATATGTTGTCTTCAAAACACATACAAACAAAGAGTCAGTCACTCATGCATCTATGTGCTAAGTAATACCCCCACCAAACCATATAGACACTCATACTGATACTAATAAAAATATCTAATAACCCATATACATACACATGAGTGGATGTGTATTAGATGGTGGTATTACTGAATTGGTTGTTGTAACTGGTATGGGTATATCCACTTTTTTGAAAATATTAGTTTCTATTTTTGAATATGTGTTTCATGGGTTACATTACACTGAAAGGAGGTCTGTCACTGTGTCACAAGGATGGTGTCATCAGTGATGTCATGAGTGATGTCACTGACCATGTCATGAGTGATGTAATATGTGATGTCATCAGCAGTGCATTGCACGCGCAAGTTATAGTGAGTCCGACTAACTATAACGTGGGAATTTCAATGGTTTTATATCAGTAAAATTTCCAGCTAACTATAACTGGTGTGAAACCTATGTTTTTTTCAGTGAATTTAATAGGTTTTTTAAATGCTAATTCCTAACTATAACTGGTGTGAAACCTATGGTTTTTTTCAGTGAATTTCATAGGTTTTTTAAATGCTAATTCCTTACTATAAGTTTCACTTTATAAATAAGACTGTTAGCACTCTAGTTGTTCTTTTTAACACTCTGGTACATTCTGTCATTGGGCTACAGTTGTGCTACATCTAGTTGAATTTTGGGCTACATTTACAATTTTTGATCTCTGGTGGCCATCTTTGGGCTTCATTGGGCTACTTTGGGCTACATTTGGGCTACATTTTGGCTCTAACATATATTAAGCCCAATGTAGCACAATACATATTTTTATAAAGTTAATTTTTTTACAAACCACTTCAAAATAGGGCTACCTGTCTCTACAATTAACCCATTTTTTTTTTTTAATTTTTGGGGGGAGCGCTCCCAGAGCGCGCCCCGGAGTGCGCCCCGAAAAGCGTATTTCTGAAAAGCGCCCCCGGGCGCGCTCCGGGGAGCGTCTCGTGAGCGCCAATATCGCAAACGAAAACATGATCGTGACGTATCGCGTAGCCGCGACCGCGTGATACGCACGGCGTAAGCGCACCCGGAAGTACTCGAACGAATACGATCGCAAAACGTAAACTTCCGACGCGCTTACGCTGCGCGCCCCCGTGCGCGTAGCGTAAGCGCGTCGGGTCATGTGAGCAGAAAATAACACTTTTCATTGGTTCATAACAGTTTTAGTTTCATAATGATGAAGCCCCTGGTCTTGTGACCTGAAAATAACACTTCTCATTGGTTCAGGACAGTTTTGTTTTCCAAATGATGAAAGCCCCCACCTTTTTTCCTTATTCTGACTTTGTCCTTTGACTGAGGAAGATCTGTTTGGAACTCTCTGTACCTTTTTGTACTTTAAAATGGCTTCAGTAGCAGCAGCAGCAGGTGCATCTCAGCCACCACCACCACCACCACCACCAAGAGGACCAGCTCCAAATTATATTGGTGGTCAAGAACAGGAGGAGGAGGAAGAGGAAGAGGAGGAGGGGAGAAGAAGATGGCTGCCTGAAGAAAACACACCTTATAAACCCAAACCACACTTCATTTGGCAGTTTTTTTCAATCCCAGAGGGGCAAAAAAAGGTGAATGCGCCCAAAGTCACTTGCCTCATCTGCAATGATGAACTTTCACGGGGCAACCCAAATAAGAAATATTCTTTTGGTAACTATACCATGATTCGGCACATGACAAGAAAGCATCCAAACAACTACTCTCGCGCAGAGTTCCGGGAACTGGCCAGTAACCTCCCCCAGTCATCAAGGACCCCCTCCCAAAGAAAACAACCCTCTTCCTCGCAACCAGAAACATCTGAGGTGATGCCTTCCATTCAGCCAAGATTTGCTGATTTTAAAATTACTTGTAAGGCTTGTGGCAAGCTTATCTCCTATGGGGAACAAAGTGTTAAGCTCATCGTCCTTGCAGGTGATAATCACAAGTGCCCCAAAAAGAAATAATTTTTTGGGTTTTTTGTTTTTTTGCTCCAGTTGAGCCAGTTTCAATTCCCTTTTTTTGTTTCTCCCCCTAAAAAATACAAAAAAAATATAAAACTGTTTTGAAAAGCCAAAAAAAGTTTAAAAAGTTCCAAAAACACAAAAAAAATATAAAACAACAAAAAGAAGAAAAAAAAAAGTTCTTTTAAGAACTACCTCCAATTTCTAAATGAAAACTTCATTTTTTTAAAACTCTGTCATCTTTTTCCCTCATTTTACGCTCCCCGGTGCGCTACCTGGTGCGCGCACCGAGCGCTTCCCCCGCGCAAAAAGAAAAAAAAAAAAATATTTTAAATGCCCCGCGGGGCCCTTTTATAGCCCCCACATCAAACCTAGGGGGTCAAAGGGGTCTATCCCTGACGCCTTATGGTCAGTTCCCACTTTGTTTTAGCCACCTCTTATGTCTCGATTTTACCGAGACACAAGATGGCGACCGCTCTGGACTGTTTGGAATGTTTACAGACACCCGAGAGCCAATCAGCTTTCCATGCGCACCTCGCGTGTCGCGCCTGGAGCGCACTCCGGTGCGCGCACCTGTGCGCTGCTATAGATATATATATTTTTTTGGACCTAAATTACTCAAAATCCACTGGAGCACATATCTTGAGACATAGCAAAGGCACATCGGGCTACCAGTCCCTACAATTTTGCCAAGTTTGGTGGAAATCCATTCAGCCGTTCGAGCTAAAAGTGAAATCGACCGCCCTATGGAAATTAACATGGGGAAAACGCGTTTTGGGACCCCCCTTTTATCTCGGCCCCCGCTTGACGAATCCCCCCCAAACTTTCAGGGAAGGACCGGACCGCCATGAGACCATTTTCCTGAAAATTTCAGGCAGATTCGTCAACCGGCGCCAAAGTTATTCAAAATAGAATGTTGAGATTTAACATTGAAAATTATCCTAACTATAACTACCTACTGGCGACCGCCAGTAGGTAATATATATATATATATATATATATATATATATATATATATCATCTCTAGTTCTTTTTTCTATGGAAAGACTGCTTCTGTGCCAATAGTTGCTATTGTTGTCTTCGAACATTTGTTATGCTTTCTCCAAGGGAGAGGGATTTTACTCAAAGAAATTTGTAGGGCAGTCCTGGCAAGGTCGGGACTTTACAGGGTGCAACGTTATTGCTCACTGGCATGGCCTGCTGCTCTGTGTTCCACAGGTTCGAATGTGGGGTTTGGGCCTGGATATGAGACCAAATGGGTTTATTTTCATAGGGTCATTTGGTGTTGTCTCTTTGCCAGGGGTAATATTATCCACATGCTTTTCATGTTTCTATGACTTATATTACTGTGGTTCTGTCCACAGTTGTTGTGAGGTGAGAATGCAGGGTTCGGATCCCGTTAGGGGGGGTGGGGGGGATAGTTTTATACTCATGTTGTTGGTTGGCTTCTGACACAAATTTGTCAGACTAACATGAGTATTTTATTCCCATGGTTTAAATATCTTGCAACTTTACTTATCTGTGATTCCTTCCACTGGTTTTTATGTGGTAGAGTAGGTTACTGCTCACCTAAATTATTATGAATGTCCAGTCTTTTCCTCTTCTTCTGGACCAGGTTTGTTATAGTAAGAGACTTTTCATTGTCTCAGTTCGCAGACCCTCCTCCGGGAATGGTATGGCTTTGGAATGTGATTCTAAAGTACGGAATCTGTGGCCAGATGTCTCTATCAATAGTACAAGTTACTTGCCTTAGGTAACGTATTATCTGGTAGAGAAAGGATCTAGCTGCAGATTCCTTAACGACCATCCAACCCTCCCCTTTCTTGAGAACTAAGTTTTTTTTGTCTCAAACGTTTCATTATGGGGATTCACATCCCGGGAAAAAAGAAGAATTTTGCGATTGTTTGTCACAAGGATGTCTTATTTTAGCATGCTGTTTCAATAGGGAGTTTCTATAGTTGGCTCATGGTTTTGAGTGCAGAAAATAGTCATGGAAAAAACAGATGTTGGCGCATTGGAGAGTAAGTTATATGGACTCTGTCAACATTCCATCTGGTGGACGACGTCGAGATGGAGAGGGGTGATGCCCTCCACCAACACTCGGACGTGTTATGGGAAAAAACTTCCAGATCCAGTCTCGCAACTGGGGAAAATCTTAAAGTAAGGAATCTGCAGCTAGATCCTGTCTCTACCAGACAATGCTTGACTGTAGGTAAGTAAACGTTTTTCTGGATGTCTCTTTGTGCCCCTCTGCTATCATGGGCCTGGGGGTCAGGGTAAGTTCACCCTGTCCAGTTATGCCTTTTGTCTTTTTATTTTCCAAGCACAGTGCTCATTGCACTGCGGTGGGTAACTGAAGCTGTAATAGAAAATGTTCTTTGATGGCCAGGCAATCAGAGCGTGGTAGGTTTGCTAATCTGCAGCCGGATTTTTTAAAATCCACATTGCACAATGGGAGATAAAGCTCCTGAATCCAATTGTGCCTTTTTTTCAAACTAGATTCACAACTTCTCTATTGAATTGCAAAATTCAGCCTCTTCAGGCTCAGAAAGGAACTACTTTTAACACTAACTTCGAGAAAACTAGAGCATGAATTTACACCAAAAAATTAAAGGCACTTCCTTGAGAAAGTTCTATTAGTTTGTTCCTCGATGCAGAAAAAACTGCTGAACGGAATTACGGGCAAAGAATTCTATGGGGGTTAAAATGGGGAATAGCCCCCTTATTTTTAGGTCATTATTTTCATGCACAAAACTTGTCAGTTAAAACTCAGTGGATATACTTTTTTTTCAAATGTTTTGTGCAGATTGGCCAAATGTAGTCATTGTTATTAAGAAAACAAAAAATGCCTTTACAATGGAAAGTCCGACTTAACGATAACTACAGAAGCAATGCACCAAATCACCCTCAGTGGTACACATAACTGAATGATGTAAATGTGGTAAAGAAAAAGTGTGTATGTGTGAAGGCAAATTAATATCTCGACTGGTTACTCTGCCTAATGGGTTGAGTGTAGCATACACTAAATAGAATCCTACATATTTAAATAAATCTGCTTTCGAGCAGCTGCAAGAACGCAGAATAAAAAATAGGTTTAACATTTACACTTTGTGTTGAACTTGATTTAACAGAAGCATGGTTATGACAGATAAATGCACATGTAAGATGTGTTATGAATTTTATGGATTATATAGGAATACTGAACTGGCATTAAGTTTGATTTCATGCACCTTAGAGAAAGTTCTACTTCAGATGCTTCTAAATCCACCTTTCCTTTTTTTTTTGAAGGTTTAAATACAGATTTAGCAAATTATACGTTGAGTAAGATCGAGTAAATGTACGTATATACAGGTGTCTGTGGAAAGATACAAGCGAATAGAGGTTAAATGCAGGCCTGGGCATAGCTCGCGGAGTTACTAAAAAACTCTGCGAAGTTCCGCGATTGGCAGAGTGCAGTGTGAACCATTGTTTGTGCTGGTATTCCGGCCACTCGGGTAGAAATTCTACCGAAGCGGCAGCTCGCGAGCGGGGAAAAAACTCCGCTGCTCATCGCGAAGCAGAGTTTTTTGTACTCTGCGAGCTCCACGAAGTGCAGAAAACTCCGCGAACCGAGCGAAGTTTACCGCACAAGCCTAGTTAAATGCTGTCATGCACTTTATTTGATCTTCAACAAAAAACAAAATCAGCTACTCGCAGGTAGCAGCATGCCAATGCTCTGTAAAATAAACATGCTTCTCCTTTGGTAACTTAGCTGAGCTCAAGTCTTGAGCTGTGAAGAGGGGCTGGTTGGAATTTGAGGAGTATGAAAGAGTTTAATTAACATACCAGGTGACTAGAGAACGGATATGAAGAAAGAATAGGTATTCATGAAGAAGTTCCTACTACATTACCGTGGAATGAAAAAGGAGTAATAGTGACAAAAATAAGCTAACCTGTCTTGCTGGAATTAGATGTAAGACTCCAAAAAGGTTTTTATGAGGGCCCAAAAAAAGTATGTGGCAATATAAAATACGTAATTTAACGAAGATTTTAAAGAGTCATAATAGGTCTTTTTAACAAGGTGGGTGTTACTGATCAGGGTGGACAAACAGCAAACTAATTTGGTCTGCTCCTAAGGTTATCCTGAATGCCGAATACGATCTTATCACTTGAAAACGTTTCTGAAGGATTCTCTACTGAAGGTGTCAAAAACCATGTTCAGGTTTCATTGTCCTTGGATTGACACAAGGAATGCTGGTGTTAAAAAGACACAGCTGCCTCTCCCAGTACATTTCTCTGATAGGCACCTGGACACCTGTCTTGCCCCTTGTTCCGGCTTGTTACAGACTGATCCAGTGACAACGCAGCTGCCCAGGGTTTTCCCAACTGGGTTTATCCCATTCACTGTTCTTACTGCCAACAGAAGGCCTGCCCACCCCAGGACCTACTTAATGCAGGCCGCAGCGAGACCACATGAGTAGGTACCTGGAAACCTCACTTGCCTGTGGCCTCCAGTTTCTGCTTGTTCCAGGCTGATCATGTGACACTGCAGCTGCCCAGGTTTTCCTGCTGGGGTTTTCCCCACCAGTTTATCCCACTCACTGTTCTTCCCACCTACAGAAGGACCTACGTAATGCAAGCCGCAGCACGACTGTGCCGCTGGCACGCCTTTGTGTCAAGATCTCTGGTCCTCCCACCCCCGAAGATGCATCATCGCTGAGATCTACACCTTTGACCAGGGACATCGCAACAAATACTGCAACTGCGCAGACTTGCGCACCACGGTAGGACCTTTCAGCTGCACACCCACTGCCACTTCACCTGCCACTGCACACACACCAGCCCACTAACCAGCCCAACCCAGAACACACCACAGACAACCCCTGAACAAAAACACCAACTGGCATGAGCCCTTCTCAATACACGCTCATTATGCAAGGATTCCACTGAATTATGGGACCTCATTGCTACCCTCATGTCAAGACATGGTCTTCCTCAATGAGACCTGGCTCAACCCCACATCCACCCCAGATGTTGTTGAGCGATCCGAGATGGACATAAAATCATTGACCATGACCACACCAACAAGACGGGAGGAGGATCAACCATCATCCACAAAAGGACCAAGCAGTGTACCACCACCATCGACAACACCACCACCCCCATGGAACGTGTCAACATCAACAACAAGACAACCATCAGAGGCACCCTCACATACCGACCCCCAGGCCCGCACTTCAGCAATACCATCACAGACTTCCTTGCGCCCCTAGCCTTAGTCTCCAAAGACTACATCTTCCTTGGTGACTTAAATTTATACGTCGACCCCAATGACAAACACCTCATACCTCTTCGACAGTATGAGCAGCCTAGGATTGACCCAGATCATCCACAACCTCACACACACCGCAGGACACACGCTGAACCCAATTTTGACCTCCAGCAACCACATCAAATACAGCCATGTCACAGAACTCACATGGACTGATCACTCCATAGTCCACTTTAGCATTTCCAGCCCCTGCACTGCCACCCCCAAAATGACCTACGCCCCCTTACCGGAAGTGGAACAAAATCTCAGAGACCAGCTGGGTGAATGCCCTCAACACCTCCAACCCTGCTACCGCCACCAACATCAAACAGGGAGTGAAAAACTTCAATGCCTGGATCACGAGTTGTGCAGGCAGCATCATCCCCATCAAGAGCAACATCCATAGAAAATCCTCCAAAAAGGCCAGCTTGTACACCCAAAAACAGCAAAACAAGACCACAAACATTTGGAAAGGAGATGGTGCACCAGTAAGGACACCTCCAACAGGCAAGTCTTCAAGACCTCCCTCAACCTCTACCACCACCTGCTGAGGGCAACAAAGACGACAACTCTTGCTGCATGCATCAAACCAACACCACAAAGGAACAACATTAAGGAATTCTCCAATCCGGCTGCAAGCGAAAACAGCACACCCTCACAGGAGCTGTGCAAACACCTCGACCACTTCTTCCATGACAAGACACCAACGGACTTCCTTGACAGATATGCCACAACCGTAGCCAACACAAACCACACACTGACCACCTGGAATAACCTTGCCACCCAAGATACCAACTCCGCCATGAAATCCATCCTCTCATCGGAATCCACAGACCCATGCCTGCCCCTCAACTTCAACCTCGGAAACCAAAGGATCAGCCAGGAACTCACCACCCTATTAAACACCTCAAGCAACACTGCAACATTTCCTGACGCCTATAAACACGATGAGGTCAGGCCACTACTCAAAAAAAACTGTTGACCCCAGCACTCAAAAACTATTGGCCATCTCCCTACTCCCATTCAAGGTACTGGAAAAGATCAAAAATCAACTTGTGACACACCTGGAGCAGAACCAGCTACTCTACGCAATCACAGCACTGAAACAGCCCTATTTGCAGCCACCAATGACATCCAAACCCTCATCGACTGAGAAGCAGCAGCCTCAACACCGTATCCCACTCTCACTGATCAAAAGATTCCAACAACCAGGCATCCCCCCTCCCACCCGCTCCCAACCAGGCATACTGTTCTGATCTGCAGCACGAGAAGCAGAAACATGAAATGGTATTTTAAATGCCATTTTATGTTTCTGCTTCTCGCACAGCGAAAAAGCAGTGGAGTGGCACTCTTCCACCGCACCCTGCCTTGACCTTCCCAGATGAACCCACATCACAACCCACTTCAGGAAACTCTACTGGCTCCCCTTACAGAAGAGATGTCAATTCATGCTGCTGACCCACACATACAAGTCTTTACACAACAAGGGACCAGATTACATTAACCACTGCCTGAAATTCCACCAACCATCAAGAAGCCTACACTCTGCCTCCCTTTCACTTGACCATATTCCCCGCATCTGCAAGAGAGGAGGATGCTCCTTCTCCCCCACCCCAGCAAAGACCTGTAGCAGCCTGCTGATGCACCTCCGGACTATTACCTCCGTTCCAGAATTCCGAATGGACATCCAGACCTGGCTGTTCGAATAAGCACTGAGGGCCTGTTAGTGCCTGGATACCTTATTGGATGATTAGCCGCGCTTTATAAATCCTGATGTATTGACAATGGACGTTTTGGGGGGAAAAAGTCCTCCAAATATGTAGCATTTTGTACGTTGAGCCTCATGAACTCTTTATGCCCATGGCTTGATTGTTTCTCAGTGATTATCTTCTGAGACAATGAAAATGTTCCAGGTCAGACCTGTTACAGTTGGAGGACAAAATAAGAAGCAAGTACCTCTGGATGTACAGGGCATGTTCATCATCAGTCGTTCTCTGGCACAGATGAGACTCCATATAGTTGTTGGGAGAGAAAAAGAACTAAATGAAATGATCCCTGGATAAGCTCCATGAGAAGCTTCAGAGTAGCCTTCAGAAGAAAATAAATGTACTAGAATTGTTTTTTCTGTGGTCATGTCAAGTGGCAACTTATCTTAGCACAAATATGATGCCAAGTAGATGAATCTCTATTTCTATCACAGTACCACTTATTGAAAAACACCAAAGCGCCTTCTTCTTACAAGTACAAAACACAGGGCTTCCTCTAGACAGAAAATCCCGTAATCCAGCAGAATTGCAAATGCCGTCACACTGTCGCTGGTGACATGGGCAGACAATAGGCTCTACTTTGCTGGAAGTACTACTTTACACTCAAATTCTACTTCCCAATACAGCTACTGATTAGCAAATGGGGCCTAGGGCTCCTAGCACAGTATTTCTGGCACAAAGTTTATTCTTGTAAACAAATGTAACTATGTTTGGTAGCCATGTCAAGCCACTACAGAAACCAACTGTACTTTACCCTGACTGGGTTTAAACTAAATATTCACACAGAAGAGTAATACAATAAATAAAAAAAAGCACATTCCTTAAATTGGGAAGTGGTTTTACTGGGTTCCTGGTAAAGGAATCAGGCGTACTTTTCTGAGGTTTTGACTGAAGTGTATGAAGGAATTTTTGTAGCTAGTTCTATATATTTAGATACTTGTTCATAAAAATAGTTACATTTTGTAGGAAAGTAGGATCGGTTTCTTATGGTTATCCCACTTTTTGCTGATGTCTCACTGTTTTTGGACTAGTCTGACTGGGATCCTGCTATCCAGGACCCAAGTCTATCTACTTTCTCCCATAAATTGCTATGTATGTACTTTAGGTACACTCCAGATTGGATACTGGGGTACCCTTATCAGTCCCTAGTACATGGAACATCATGTACCCAGGGCATGAAGCAAGTATTATGCCACTCATGAGAAGCCATTCAAAATGACACAACAGGTCTACTACAGCAGCCTGTGTAAGCTAGTGCTTGCACCACTTACTTAGATATAGGTTCACTGTATCTATCTAAATCACTACACTTAAAAACCTATCAGTATCCCTCTTTGGCAGGCCTGATCAATCCTGAAGGTAGGGTGCTGGGTTTTATGTGAGAGGGTGCCAATGAACAAGTAGGGCCCCTCTGCAGCCTTCGGAGACTATTCTCTGAGGTTGTCTGTGATGCAGCCAGACATATAGGTCTAAGGGCCAGCCAGACAGGGGGTCGCTGCGTTCTTCAGGCGGTGGCAGAGCCTGGGGCGCGCTTGAGGTCCCCTGCAGGGAGAGATACTTCCCTGAGAGCTGAATGATAATTCTGATGCTAATTGCGCCGCTTGGCGATAATTTTTAAAACCAACACTTTTTTTAATCCTGTAATATCAAATTGCTGCTTGTCTGATGCACTAACCCTTTTTTGTTGTCCAGGTGCCCTGGCGCTTCCATACTCCTCACGGTCTTCCCTTGCTGACACTCACCGGCCTCGGTGCCGAGAGAGTAGAGGGCGGCCGCCATCTTAGGAGGGGGAGTTCCACGAGCCTGGCCGGAGTTAGCGGTCCAGTGCTCGGGTGGGACAGGGCACATAAGGCAATGTGCTTCCGGGAGCGCAGCGGGCGCGCCGGCGGCGCGCCGAAGGCGCGCCAAAGGAAAGCCCGTCTGTGCCCGTCCGTGACCGCACGGGACCCAGGGCCTGCCACCATGCCCAATCCTCCATTGGCTATTCATCCAGGTACCTATCATCCCTGTGTAAAACCTACCCCATAGACACTACTACCGCCTCTCACATCTTGGCCCTAGGAATTGCTCGTTCCTCCCCTACACCTGAGATACCCAACCCTCTATCCCCACTCCCTAGCAGTTCCACGCACTCAGGCATTTCCGTCACCCTACTAAACACTAGATCGGCAGTCGCGCACCAGCAGGAGATTTTCAATCTCCTCGATAGCGACAGCCCCGACATACTATGTTTAACCGAGACATGGTACCGTCCTGACTCTCAACCTAGTGTTTTGGCGGCACTTCCTCACTCTTATTCCATCTTACGAGCTGACCGGCCGGACGGCAAAACCGGTGGTGGGGTTGCCTTAATTTTTCGCGACAACCTCCGGTTTCAAACATTAGCATCCCCCTCCTTACCTACAACGGACTGCCTGATTGCACGCTCTACTGTACCTAAGTCCCCTGTGACCTGCGTACTAGTATATCGACCCCCTCATACCCTCTCCCAGTTTATTCCTGCTTTTCAAGAGTTACTAGCCCCTCTTGTAGTTAATAATACTTCTGTTCTTGTACTCGGTGATTTTAATTTCTAGCCCAACGACCCCTCAGAAGACCCCACATCTAAGGATTTCACCTCTATTACTAAGCTTGAATTTTGTCCAGCATGTTCACGCCCCAACGCATGTTCGGGGCCATACCTTAGACCAAATATGGACTCTCAATTTACCCACTACTAACTTGTCCATCGCTCCCTACGTGTGGTCCGATCATCACCTACTGTCCTTTTCTTTGGACCTCCGCGCGCAAAATGTCCCCCGTGGCTCTAAAACTCTGTGGGTTCGAAGCTGGAATCCTGTGGATACCCCTGCTTTCTGTGAGGCCCTAACTGCCACCTGTCCCGATCTTACTGACATTTCCCCCCCCCCCCCCAACAACAGCTGGCCACCTTAGACAGCTGGATAATCCACCTTCGGGATAAAAAGGCCCCGTCAAAGAAGGTTACTATAAATCACCACCATCATGCTAACAAGTGGTTCACCCCTGCCCTTAAAGCACTCAAGCTGACTGTTCGCCAAGCTGAACGAGCTTGGAGGCTCAAATATTGCCCTACTAGCAAAAATCACTATACCACCCTGCTAGCAGAATACAAAAAAGCGATCCTAGCGGCCAAGAAAGACTACTTCTCCCAACGCATTCTGAAAGCAGAATGCCAGACACGTGAAATCTTTGCTACAGTCCACGAGTTAGCCCTATCAGATAGGCCTTCACCTTCGATTATACCTTCCCAGTCACTGTGCAATTCACTGAAAGAGTTTTTTATTGAGAAAGTTGCGCAAATAAAAGCTTGCATCCCTCCTCCATCTAACTCTTCTCCAGATTGCTCCCCGCCACAGAACACCCAGTGCCTGACTTCTATTCCGTTGCTAACCAGTGAGTCCCTCTCCCCGCTACTTAAGCGTGTAAAATCTGGGTCTCCTTCTGACACGTGCCCAGCCCGCATGCTGGCCCAGGTGTTTTTGGCCTGTCCCGTCCCGCTCTTACCGTTCTAAACAATACCTTCAGCCTAGGTCTAGTCCCTACTGCTTTTAAATCGGCCACCATCATCCCCATTTTAAAGAAGCCTGGGGCTGACCCTGCCTCTTTGGTCAACTACCGCCCCATATCCCTGCTTCCCTACCTGGGCAAGGTGGCGGAGACGCACGTGTCTCAAATCCTGAGCACCTTTGTTGAGGACAGCAATTACCTGGCCCCATGCCAAGCTGGTTTCCGACCTCGACACTCTACTGAGAAGGTGGTGATTTCGGTCATGGACCAACTTAGGGAAGGACTCGACGCCAACACCCCCAAGATTCTGTTCCTTTTGGACCTCTCCGCCGCCTTGGACACCGTGGACCATAACATCTTGTTGTCACGGGTCAGGGCGGCAGGGATCGGGGGCTTGCATTTGCCTGGGTCGAGTCGTTCCTGAAGGATCGTAATCAGACAGTCCATCTCAGCACCTTCTCGGCCTCTCCACGTACTGTCACCTGTGGTGTCCCTCAGGGTTCTGCTCTTTCCCCTTCACTTTTTAATCTTTACATCTTCCCCTTGGTTTTTGCTTTACAGAACATGGAGGTCACTGTATATAACTATGCAGATGATCTCCAACTCATTTTTGACCTTTCCTCTCCCTCAGGGGTTGGCAGTTTCCAGTCCGTCATGCTATTTATCCGAGACTGGATGAACACCAACCAGTTAAAACTCAATCCGGATAAAACGGAACTTGTGGCGCCGGGCGGCGCTGCCAATCCCTGGTCTTCTTCTTTCTGGCCCCCCTCACTTGGACCCCCTCCTTCCCCTTCTCGTTCAGTTAAAACCCTTGGGATCATTCTCAACAACCAATTAACCCTTCACTCACACATTAATTCGGTGGTCTCTTCTTGTTTCTTTACACTTCGACTTATCCTGAAAATTGCCAGATTTTTTTCCACTTCTGCTTTAAAGCTAATCTTGATGGCCATGGTCCTGTCAAAGATTGACTATGGAAACATCATTTACAATGGAGCCCCTGCGTATGCCTTGCAGCGCCTACAGTTAATACAAAACCAGGCGGCCCGCCTGGTTTTTGGCCTGTCTAAGTCCCATCACTCGACTTCCCTACTCAAGAGCTTACATTGGCTCCCGATAAAAGAACGAGCCAGGTTTAAGCTGGGGTGCTTGACTTTTCAAGCAAGAGCAGGTACAGCCCCGGCCTTCATTAATTCGGCTATTTCTCTCTATGTTCCTTCTAGAGACCTTCGCTCCTCTAGCTTAGCCTTACTAACCACGCCCCGGTTCAAAAAGAAGCGAGCAGGAGGGCAGAAGTTTGCTGTGCTTGCTCCCACCTTCTGGAACGGCCTCCCCCTGTCTTTAAGACTTTCCTCCTCCTACATGGAGTTCCGGAGGTCACTAAAAACATTTTTATTCCAGCAGGCTTTTGGCACCTAGCTATCCTATCATCACTAGCTCTTTTATTTCATTCTTTTAGGGACCTCACCAGCGCCATGAAACTGACTCAGTGTACGTGCGCTCTATAAGTTCTTTTTAAATTAAATAAATTAAAATTAAATTAAATACATTATAACCTCGCAGTAAACACTCCTGCCGAGCAATCAAATTTATGTGATATTTATGAACAGCACATGTAGTATTAATAAAATTTCAAAAACAAATTCGAAAGCAAAAAGTTCAAAATTTCATCCAATAAGTTCTCCAGACTCCCGGGTCTTATAATACATTGATCCGTATTTTAATGCAATTCTCAAAGTTCAATCCAGACGATGTTCGGATCAAAATTCAATTCCAAGTTCCAATCCAAAGTTCAAGGTACAATATTCCAATTTATAGTCAAAAACTCCTCAAAGAAAACAATCACTGCAGCCAACACGTGTTTCGTAGGGCATTAATCTCATGCCACATAACTTCCTCAGGGCTGCAAGCCAAAATAATAAAGCAATGGTAAATATTACTAACATTAATCTATAATGAAAGAGTACTTTTAATAAAGTCACCACCTAAGTGAAGAAAACAAAGTGCCCATATTCTGTGACAAAATCAAAATACAATTTTGTGACAGTCCCGGTGTCAGCAGTATAATGACAGCAAAACATTCCGAAATATTACCAAATCCAAAAGCATATATAAATGTGTACATTACTCACAAAAAATATAATGTTATCAACATTATCAAACTCTTACTCGAAGGTATGTATATAAAAAATTTACACTTTGTGGAAAGACATGGAGAAACTCTTAGTTTTGTCACCAAAGTCCATCTCATATTTTCTCTATAGCAAGGATAACTTATCCCTCTCAATAGCACAAATTGGCGCAAGCCCTAATAATATAACATCTAAATGTAGAATACACATGTGTACTTAAATGAGAAGTCACTGCGCTGAGAATGACACATACTAAGTAAAGTGAGAAATCACTAAGCTAAATATAACAATAAGCGGTGGTAGTGTATGCCAAAGCACAGTCTGTATTACCTTTTCTTTCTATTCTTCGTTCCTCACGTTTGTCTTTATCATTAATTTCTTTCAGAATTTGCAGTAACTAGAATGGAGAGTCATGTTATTAGACTCGTATTGCTTAGAGACAATAAGAACAATAACTATATTCGATAAATTCCCTTACCAATATCTCGACGCGATTATTTCAATAAACTTCCAATGTCCTTAATTGATTTCTCCGCATATATCTTCTTAGAGAGGTTCTAAAATACAAGAACCCACATTTCTTAGGACCTGCTGTCAATTGCTATCTCGTATATTCTAAACTACAGCAAGTATGACCCTTACCTGTATCTCCCCTCCGAGGACTCCAAATATCCCGTGTCCGACTCTATCGAGTGTCGGCGTCTCCTGAGGGCGCCATATTATGTAAGTGAGCATAAGAAAACGGAACGTAAATCGCCGCCATCTTGGAATAGGTTACCGCGTTCGTGAAGGATATTAACTTTCTAACTAATAATCATTATTTCCCGTTAGGTTCATGTCGTAAATACATTAATCAGTAAGGGGTAAACTGTATCAAATACTCCTCCTATTTAATATACACATCAGCGTTATCTATAGATGTCATACTATCGAAGTGCCTGAACTAGTAATAATGGAACTACGGTGTTAGCGGTGTCGCCATATTTAAATGGCTAAAACCTACCGAAATTAGGGTTTATATGCCCAACAATATATTATTATACGTAGACAATTCGGAATAAGGGTTATATAATAAGGGCTATCACTAGGTATTCGTCCCAATTATGAAGTGATTTAACATACATGATGACATCGCTTTGAGTCTCCCATAACTTTCCTATGTACTTAACTGCATAAAAAGCGAGGGTGTTATGGCATTAGCATTCAGGTTCCTCAGGTATCAACAAAAACTATTTACAAATCAACATAATCTGAATAAGCAATTTTTCAAACTACAAGCCAGATCACAAACATCAACAGCATATTTTGACTCATAAAATTACATTATAATTAATCTCCCAGAAAATACTGTAATTCTGTGTCAAAATTGAGCCCTTCTTCTACGGCCCGAAGGACCATAATCCACCTTGCCTCTCTTCGTCTCAATTTTAATAGTCTGTCTCCTCCACGTCTGTCAAGGATTACATGTTCTATTCCATGGAAGGAGAATTTATGGTTGTCAGAATCATGTCTATTCTGAATGACATGTGAGGCTATGGGGTACCTCGTATCACCATTCTTAAGTGCCCGGTAATGCTCTACCATCCGGTCCTTAAGTCTTCTGACCGTACTTCCCACATATATCTTCCCACACATGCAAGCAATAACATAAATAACAAAGGTAGTTTCACAATTGATGAAAGAATCAATATAAAAGGTACCTGTGTTGTTATATTCAAATTTCACAACCTTTCTTTTAGCCCACCAACATGAGCTACAGTTTCCACAGTAGTGGAATCCCTTAGGACGAATTCGCAGCCATTCACTATGTCCAGAATGAGATATTGGTTTAGGGTAACTCGGGCTAACAATATTGGCAATGGACAATCCTTTCCTAAACGTAATACTAGGTCTTTCCGTCAAGTAAGGTTTCAAATCTTTATCGGAATGTAATAAATGCCAATATTTCCTCATAATACCGTAGAGTTTGTTACTTCCAGTGCCAAAATGTGTAATCATTCTGATCTTTTGGCTCTTGCCCATAGTCTCAATCTTTTTCTTTGATACCAAGGTATCTTCTCGTTTAAGTCTCTGTACCTTTCTGACAGCCTTAGTCACAATTGTATTTTCATATCCTCTGTTTTTAAATCTAGTTACCATATCTTTAACATTAGCATCAAAATCCAAGTCTTTGGAGCAATTTCTTCTTGCTCTAATCATTTCCCCATATGGGATAGAATTGATCTGGCTCTTAGGATGGCAACTGTCAGCTCGTAGAAGTGCATTACAGCTTGTCTCTTTCCGAAACATACGGCTGTACAGTTTATCTCCCTCAACAAACAGTTCAATATCAAGAAAGGTCAATCTTTCCTTATCATACTGTGTTGTGAATGTCATATTTAAATCATTAGTGTTAAGAAACTTAAAGAAAGACTCTAGTTCCTCTGTCGTACCTCTCCAAAATAACAAGCAATCGTCAATGAATCTACCCCAGTAGTATATATGGTCTATCCATTGGCTGCCCCTGGCGCCCCAAATCCACTCCGCCTCCAGTCTCCCCATAAAGAGGTTCGCGAAGGACGGAGCAAATTTGGAACCCATCGCAGTCCCCGTCCTTTGTCTATACCAGGTGGATTCAAAGAGAAAGTAGTTGTTCTCTAAAACCAGTCTTGTCATCTCGAGCAACATAGATGAGTGGTCTAAATATGAAGCTGGTCGGTTATTCAAAAAGCTCTCAATAGCTGAGATTCCTTTATCATGATCAATATTAGAATATAACGACACAACATCAAGTGTCGCTAGGATCATGTCGTTGTCCCAAGCCACATCATTCATAATATTGAGGACATGTTTAGTGTCCTCAATATGCGAGGGTAAATTCTGCACAAATGGTCTCAGATATGAGTCCACAAATTGAGACAACCTTTCTGTAGGCCCACCAATGCCCGAAATAATCGGTCTCCCCGGTGGTCTTTCCCTGTCCTTATGTACTTATGTGCAGAATTTACCCTCGCATATTGAGGACACTAAACATGTCCTCAATATTATGAATGATGTGGCTTGGGACAACGACATGATCCTAGCGACACTTGATGTTGTGTCGTTATATTCTAATATTGATCATGATAAAGGAATCTCAGCTATTGAGAGCTTTTTGAATAACCGACCAGCTTCATATTTAGACCACTCATCTATGTTGCTCGAGATGACAAGACTGGTTTTAGAGAACAACTACTTTCTCTTTGAATCCACCTGGTATAGACAAAGGACGGGGACTGCGATGGGTTCCAAATTTGCTCCGTCCTTCGCGAACCTCTTTATGGGGAGACTGGAGGCGGAGTGGATTTGGGGCGCCAGGGGCAGCCAATGGATAGACCATATATACTACTGGGGTAGATTCATTGACGATTGCTTGTTATTTTGGAGAGGTACGACAGAGGAACTAGAGTCTTTCTTTAAGTTTCTTAACACTAATGATTTAAATATGACATTCACAACACAGTATGATAAGGAAAGATTGACCTTTCTTGATATTGAACTGTTTGTTGAGGGAGATAAACTGTACAGCCGTATGTTTCGGAAAGAGACAAGCTGTAATGCACTTCTACGAGCTGACAGTTGCCATCCTAAGAGCCAGATCAATTCTATCCCATATGGGGAAATGATTAGAGCAAGAAGAAATTGCTCCAAAGACTTGGATTTTGATGCTAATGTTAAAGATATGGTAACTAGATTTAAAAACAGAGGATATGAAAATACAATTGTGACTAAGGCTGTCAGAAAGGTACAGAGACTTAAACGAGAAGATACCTTGGTATCAAAGAAAAAGATTGAGACTATGGGCAAGAGCCAAAAGATCAGAATGATTACACATTTTGGCACTGGAAGTAACAAACTCTACGGTATTATGAGGAAATATTGGCATTTATTACATTCCGATAAAGATTTGAAACCTTACTTGACGGAAAGACCTAGTATTACGTTTAGGAAAGGATTGTCCATTGCCAATATTGTTAGCCCGAGTTACCCTAAACCAATATCTCATTCTGGACATAGTGAATGGCTGCGAATTCGTCCTAAGGGATTCCACTACTGTGGAAACTGTAGCTCATGTTGGTGGGCTAAAAGAAAGGTTGTGAAATTTGAATATAACAACACAGGTACCTTTTATATTGATTCTTTCATCAATTGTGAAACTACCTTTGTTATTTATGTTATTGCTTGCATGTGTGGGAAGATATATGTGGGAAGTACGGTCAGAAGACTTAAGGACCGGATGGTAGAGCATTACCGGGCACTTAAGAATGGTGATACGAGGTACCCCATAGCCTCACATGTCATTCAGAATAGACATGATTCTGACAACCATAAATTCTCCTTCCATGGAATAGAACATGTAATCCTTGACAGACGTGGAGGAGACAGACTATTAAAATTGAGACGAAGAGAGGCAAGGTGGATTATGGTCCTTCGGGCCGTAGAAGAAGGGCTCAATTTTGACACAGAATTACAGTATTTTCTGGGAGATTAATTATAATGTAATTTTATGAGTCAAAATATGCTGTTGATGTTTGTGATCTGGCTTGTAGTTTGAAAAATTGCTTATTCAGATTATGTTGATTTGTAAATAGTTTTTGTTGATACCTGAGGAACCTGAATGCTAATGCCATAACACCCTCGCTTTTTATGCAGTTAAGTACATAGGAAAGTTATGGGAGACTCAAAGCGATGTCATCATGTATGTTAAATCACTTCATAATTGGGACGAATACCTAGTGATAGCCCTTATTATATAACCCTTATTCCGAATTGTCTACGTATAATAATATATTGTTGGGCATATAAACCCTAATTTCGGTAGGTTTTAGCCATTTAAATATGGCGACACCGCTAACACCGTAGTTCCATTATTACTAGTTCAGGCACTTCGATAGTATGACATCTATAGATAACGCTGATGTGTATATTAAATAGGAGGAGTATTTGATACAGTTTACCCCTTACTGATTAATGTATTTACGACATGAACCTAACGGGAAATAATGATTATTAGTTAGAAAGTTAATATCCTTCACGAACGCGGTAACCTATTCCAAGATGGCGGCGATTTACGTTCCGTTTTCTTATGCTCACTTACATAATATGGCGCCCTCAGGAGACGCCGACACTCGATAGAGTCGGACACGGGATATTTGGAGTCCTCGGAGGGGAGATACAGGTAAGGGTCATACTTGCTGTAGTTTAGAATATACGAGATAGCAATTGACAGCAGGTCCTAAGAAATGTGGGTTCTTGTATTTTAGAACCTCTCTAAGAAGATATATGCGGAGAAATCAATTAAGGACATTGGAAGTTTATTGAAATAATCGCGTCGAGATATTGGTAAGGGAATTTATCGAATATAGTTATTGTTCTTATTGTCTCTAAGCAATACGAGTCTAATAACATGACTCTCCATTCTAGTTACTGCAAATTCTGAAAGAAATTAATGATAAAGACAAACGTGAGGAACGAAGAATAGAAAGAAAAGGTAATACAGACTGTGCTTTGGCATACACTACCACCGCTTATTGTTATATTTAGCTTAGTGATTTCTCACTTTACTTAGTATGTGTCATTCTCAGCGCAGTGACTTCTCATTTAAGTACACATGTGTATTCTACATTTAGATGTTATATTATTAGGGCTTGCGCCAATTTGTGCTATTGAGAGGGATAAGTTATCCTTGCTATAGAGAAAATATGAGATGGACTTTGGTGACAAAACTAAGAGTTTCTCCATGTCTTTCCACAAAGTGTAAATTTTTTATATACATACCTTCGAGTAAGAGTTTGATAATGTTGATAACATTATATTTTTTGTGAGTAATGTACACATTTATATATGCTTTTGGATTTGGTAATATTTCGGAATGTTTTGCTGTCATTATACTGCTGACACCGGGACTGTCACAAAATTGTATTTTGATTTTGTCACAGAATATGGGCACTTTGTTTCCTTCACTTAGGTGGTGACTTTATTAAAAGTACTCTTTCATTATAGATTAATGTTAGTAATATTTACCATTGCTTTATTATTTTGGCTTGCAGCCCTGAGGAAGTTATGTGGCATGAGATTAATGCCCTACGAAACACGTGTTGGCTGCAGTGATTGTTTTCTTTGAGGAGTTTTTGACTATAAATTGGAATATTGTACCTTGAACTTTGGATTGGAACTTGGAATTGAATTTTGATCCGAACATCGTCTGGATTGAACTTTGAGAATTGCATTAAAATACGGATCAATGTATTATAAGACCCGGGAGTCTGGAGAACTTATTGGATGAAATTTTGAACTTTTTGCTTTCGAATTTGTTTTTGAAATTTTATTAATACTACATGTGCTGTTCATAAATATCACATAAATTTGATTGCTCGGCAGGAGTGTTTATAAGCTTTTCTCTGGGACGTGTCCTTGAGGTTTAGAGGGGGTTGGGTAACCTCCCTTTCCGGCCTAGTAGCAATTCACTTAGATACGTGAGTACTTTACTTATAGCCAAACCCAGCTGTGCGCCCTTATACCCTGTTACCTGCTAGTTCGTTCGTTTATAACCTCGCAGTAAATGCTAACTTTAAAGCGGCTGCTTAGTACCATATTGTGTTTGGTGTCAAACACCTTGTAATTATACCTCCACACCAGTAACTGGCGTGGGAGGTATGATTTCACCCTTTTAAAACCACTACTGTGGGTCACCGGTCTACCCGGTACCAGCTTTATTGACCCGGATAGCACAAAATCGTGTCTGCCAGTCGCAGACACGATTCTGCTCTCCTGCTGCTGAGCCTAGCTCGCACAGAAGAAGGCATGACAATAGGCATTCTGTCACAGGGAGGTGTAACCACCTCCCAGAGAGGGTTCAGTGCATTGGGGCTGGGTGCGTGCACTCAGAGTGCCAGAAAGTCTTCACTGGGGGCACATTTGGTGTCCCTGTGCATACCCCAGCTCAAACCAGTTCTGGGAGTAATTGGCTCTTGCTCTGGTGCCAATCTGGACAAAGAGCATTGGTGTAGCCACCCCTCAGTCCTGCCCCTCCGCTAGGAGGTCCCTAGAATCTTTCCAAACCCTTCCCATGGGTATAAAGTAGGTTACCTGGGTACAGGACTTTGAATTTTACCTGGTCAAGATTCTACTAAGAAGAAACCAAGTACTACGACTGCCTGCACGACCATTGCACAACTGAAGAATCTCCCTTGGAGTAAAGGAGTTACTCCCCTGCAGTAGCAGGCACCTAAACGCATCTGACCGGCTTGCTTCTACAGAGCTCCTGAGGACTCTGAAAATTTCAACAAAACAGAAGGTGGGTTTCCGAAAGTCCCTGAGGTTAATCTGACCTCTCAGCGTTTTTGAGACCAGTATCCCTAGTGGGGAATGTGTAACCTGAACCCCTGTGCACTGCATACATTTGCAAGTACATATGCTTATTGGCGATCCCTGAGCTTATGCATTGGACTCTGTGTAGTCCTGACCCTGAGCAGTATTTGCACTGAAGAGATCCAGCCTCCTCACACTCAGTACTCCGTGGGCTGGTGCTTTGTAAATCTGCTTGAAGTCTCCTCGTGATCACTGGTCCGTTGGCCTGTGGGTCCTGGCGAGGGTCACCTTGTTTGTTCCTGGGCTTTCCTGGTTGCTCTAGACGTGCCCTGACTCTCCATTGCTTGGAGAGTCCCCTGGACCTTGCTGATCCACACAGTAACCTGTTTGCTCTGCCTGAGTGAGTTGCATTTGCCAAGGCTTGTTGGTGCTCCAGCCAGACACCGACCCCTCAGCACTCGATATCCTTCGTGGGACAGCTCACCTCCAGAACCTGGTCATCCTCGACGTCTCCTGGTCCCCATGGCTGCAGAGTCAAGCATCGCTTCTTAGCACCTGAAGCACCGGACATTGGTGGGTATTCGACTACAGAGCCCCTTGTCACCTGACATGACCGAGACTCTGTCGCTCTGCTTTCGGGTTCCTCTCACCAAGAATCCAGGCTTAGATTCCACCAGACACTCTTCACCTTCCTGGCAGCAGTACTTCTTTGCAGTTCTCCATTGAAAACGACAAAGGTTTCCGACACCACTTGACCCATATGCAATGTGCTCCTCTGGGATAGGTAACACGGGTACTTCATTCCTCACTGGTGGGTTGGCTCTAGAATCTCCTATGTTCCAATGGATTTCCTTGAAGTCCTCGTAGAAATGTCCTTAAACTGTAACTTTGCAACTTTAACTTTCCCATAGAGTTGTACAGAACACGCTGTCGTGTTTTCTCACAGCATCTGTCCCCTGTGGGCTCCCTGTGTCACTACCTTGGGTGGTTCCTTGGGGTCCCAGCGATTCTACGTGCACTAGACCCTGTGTCTAGTCAAGTCATGATTGTTATACCATTTTTTTAGTATATGGTGCGGTCTACCCCTGGAGCCCGCTGTGTATTGTGCCACTAACGAATTTTCTATTGATTCAGTATTGTGTGCTTTATGTTCTAATCTAGTGTAGGGATTAGTAATGAGTGTTATATTAATAAATACATTTTTTATATAACTACTGTGTGGTTGTGGGTTTCATTTGGTCATTCAGGAAGTGATGTTCTGGTAAAACAAGCTGCTTTACATTCCTCCAAGATTAAGCCCCAAGGCTGCTCTCCACAGCTACCACTAGAATAGCTTTCTAAAGGTTATCTTTGACCTCATACATCATAAGGCTCTTGTGGGATGGTACAGGGTGCCCATTTTAATTAGTGGACAGCATATAGCAGGTCACCTTCTCACACATTTAATGCAACAAAACGTTAGTATAAAATAAGCATTTGCAAAGGATATAGGCTTGCCTTTGGGACCTATTGACTTGACAACGATTTTAGCAATATGTTACTGTATATACAGTGTATTTTTAGGTAAAGAGTTTAAATGTGTTAATATTTGTGAACTCTTCGCTTTATCGCAATTTTATATTGCAATTGGAATCGACTTTACTAAGTATTGGCAAACCCTAGAGTACTCGGTTAAAAAAGGCTGAGCTATTGGGTTTTTCAATGCTTGTATCCAAATGTGAGCTGAGTCACAATTAGGTGTATGGCTGAGTTCTAGCTGTGGGAGAGTGTTCATAATGGAGCATAACAGAGCTCTTGAGCGGAGGCTGAAAGAAGTGCGAGTCAGGGGTCAAGAACACTGTTCTGCTCATCCAATCCTTGTCCTCTCTCCAGTGCACACAGAGCGATGGTCACAAGTGCCATTTTTAATTGACAATTCCAATGAATTACTACAAAATCATTGTTGTTATTTATATAAGACTGTTAACAAGCACCTACAAAACAAATCGATCTGGCTTGTTTTAGGGAACTGTTTGTTGTTGTATGATGCATTTGGATACAATACCAGAAAACTCACACACAGTCCCTGAATGCTGGTCAGCCAGCATGCAGTGTAAAGCACAGGAATGTCGTTCACATGTTTTAAAACACACCCTTAATTACCCAGGATGCATCCCTTTTGGGGATCCCAAATTACACATCTTTTTTCATCTCATTTAAAGCACTATGGTCCATAACAGGTTGTTGCCTACAAACAGCTAAAAGTGGTCTCGTAGGCAAGACCTAAAAATTGTGATATGGTAAACCTGTAGAGTACTTGGAGTCAAATCTAAAACTTGTGGAGCAGAAACACTGAGCGACTGATTTACTCCTCTGCAGAATCATTCTGCAGAGTCTCTGGAATGACAGGCACACAGGTGATGGTATGCATCAGCAGAGGGAGATGTGCGCTTCAGTGAAAAAAGTGGAGGATCCGACCACATCCATTGCGACACCACCGTCCATAATTGTAGGTCCCGGGAGCTTTGTGCCGCTGCATTCTTTTAGGAGTGACGCTGCTGTAGTTGTTTCCCTAAGAAGTTGATCCAAAAGTTATGCAGGTCGTTTCCTCCCTGGTGAAACAGGTCCAAAGATGTTGGGGAGCAAGGATTTATGTCTGCCAAAACATGTCCATCCTACCTGTACACGCTTCCCTTAGTTCAGCTTTCCAAAATGCAGGAGAAAGGAGATAGCAACACTGGCAAGACATTCATGTTGGCCCATAGCCCAGGACAGCTTCGTGTTTGCTACCTCCCTGAAGAGGAGCAAGAAGAAAGGAATAATAATAGGAAGAAATGGATAAGGATGAGCAAGTACCACCCTGTCATCCGGAAGGGGCAAATATAAAAAAAATAAGAGGACAGTGCTGCTACATATTGGGGTTGACCGTATAGGTGAAGATTCCACCATGGTGATAATCTTTTTTTCCAATGCTTGATGGCAAATCAGAAAACACCTTAAGATAAAGGTTCACGATTTCCTCATGCCACTTCAAACATGATGGAGTTATGCAACGTTCCCTGACATGCAGCAATCTGTTTCAAAGCAAACACTGTGACCACCTCCTTCACTACAGCCACCACGGACAATGATAATTCCATCAAAGACTCTCATGAAGGAGACTGCTTTGCATCAAAACGCAAAAGCAGCTGAACTCACAAATGTGAGGACGAGGCACCAAAAGAAAAACAGCATAATAAGTGGCAAGGCTAGGCAATTTCAGTAAAAGGTAACAAACCCCACAACAAGCTGAAGCACCACCAGACAACCTCATCCATTTTCATGGCCTGGTGGGAAGAGATTTGAAGTTGTTTGATACAACCCATGCTGGCTAAAGAGAAGCAAAGCTTATTCCATTATTTTAAGAAGCAGTACAGAAATACCCAATGGCAATCTCAGCTCTCGACCATATCTGAGAGGAGGGCCAACGCCAGAAGAAAACAGGTCAAAGTTCCAGAAGTGGCTGCAGACGTTAGAAGAAATATAAAGCACCAGGTGGTGCTTCAACTTGTCTCACTGGTTATTCAAATCTACACTCCGTTATCTCAGCAGCATCCAAACAGTAGTCCTGAAAATAGACATCACAACATAGTGCCCCACCAAATCAAGAAGAAAAGTCCATAAACAACTTCAGCAAGAGTGCAAACTTTGGCAGCAAACACATTCGTGACAACTAACAGTGGCTATGCTAGAATACTACAGCTGGAAAATATGTCATAACAACTTTCTAAATATAAAAAAAACCGTAAGATAGATAAGAAGAAGCCAAAACAATCTTTCGTGAAGGCACACTGATACTGGCTGCAGTGACTGACAGACATGGACAACAACAAGAAACAGCTGGCAAGAAACAGTTGTGTCGTTCCATCATCAAGTCCAAAGTTAGTTCTTGGAAATGCCTTCATGCACAGGCACTGTACATAAAACACACTGATCAGACTCTGCAAGACATTAAGTCAAACAATAAAACTGCCTTCACACTAGGGAGCCTACAAGCTGCTTCCCATGCATTTGGGAGAACAGAGAATTGGGTCATCAGCAAAGTAATCTAGGAGTATTAACCATAATCAGACATTTTTTTGTCTACTATATCTACGGCAAGGCTACACAGCCCGTAACCACAAACACAGATCCACCACCACATCAACAGATACTCCTCGACCACCATCCCCTCGAACAGAGATGACCAAGCTGCCTCCCACGAGTCTGCATAAAGCACAAGACTCTCCAACTCAACCAGTTGGGCACCTCATTCCAAGTCACTGTGGTAGGCACAATCAACCTCAGCTAACTCCAATAGGAAAGCCTCACTTTGCTGTTACGGAGAATTAGACTTGGTACCCAGATGTCAAAGAAGCAAATACATTTACTGCAGATTCTTTGCCAGTTAGAAGAAAACGGTGGTTTGGCATACCAACCTTGACCTCTAGCAGTTAACCAGATCCTTAAAAAACAAAAATTTAAATCGTGACCCTGCACGATATCATAGAGTTCTTATGCAAATAGGCAAATTTGTCAACTCTGGAGCTTAAAGACACGCACATTCTATTTCCATCAACTCTAGACACCGCAAGTGTCTTTGTTTTTTTTGTGGCCGTTATGCTCTTTGCACTGGGACATTCAGGCTTCAAGTACTGTTCCACAACAGTCCACTTCTCTGACAATTCAATATTTTGCCACCTGCTTCATTCTCACTTTCCACAACACGTTCTGCAAGAGTGTATAAGTCCAGACTTTGATTTGTATGCCATCTACCATCGACACACCCAAAAAGCCACAATAATGCAAATTCACTTTGAGTTGAGAAAAGAGTCATCGCATATTTGTCTGAAGACTCCATGGAGCTGTAATAATCTACACTCCTCACAGTGAACCTTTGATTTTCACTACATAATGGTCATTTCCCTATAAAGAAGGTTTAAATCTGGAGGAATATGATTTTTTTACCCCCTATAAGTGGACTTTGGATACATTCCGGGGAATCTTGGAAATACTTACCACTTATTAGATGATAACTGTGAGACAGAGTCAGATCCCCTGCTGTGCGTTTTTGCAGCTTGGCTGTCCATAATTTACTAGTTCTGAGGAACACACGCCATGTGTACCAACTAACACATACACAAAGGGTCGAAACCTCGATGACCATTTTATTTGTCTATGTCCTCCGTCAAGCATCTTCTAAATGGAATTAAAGACGAGATAGGGTGTATGTTGAACCAGTTAATACAGAAAGGACAGACAGACATTCTATTCTTGTTATATGTATATCTTCAGTATAAAGTATGGTGGTCCCAGTGTTACAACAGAAAAAACAGTGTCAACGAAAAACATACAGTAATATTTAGATAGAAAATCAAATAACAACTACGCTGATGTTAGTGTTATTTAATCACACTGAACATAACAGTTTGTAAGAGCAAAATACATTTTGAAAAAAACCATCATTGTAGTGCCCAGCTGAATAAGTGAAAGGGGAAGGGAAGTGATTCAAGTGAGGTAGTGAGGTACGTGAAATCTAAATGGTGATACATATCACAATCAAATTGTCTGGCATATCTTATTCAATGCCACAAACCTAAGTCATAATACATTACATCTGTGTACAATTAATTCCACGCCATGTAACGAAAGAGTTCACAGTAAAACAAGCACTGTTGAAGGAACTGGCATCATTGAAGTGTCGACGTTTCGACCCCTATATGAGTGTAGGTTCTTCCAACCCTTACTGGCAGGGTCTTCCTCAGGGTTGGTGTGGAAGTGGGAGGGACAAGGCACCTATGGGTAAAATAAAAAGGATGGAACGTCATATCAGTTTCTAGGTAGAGTAAGCCAGTGACCAAGGAACGGTACCGGTCAATTATATTTACCGTGAATGAACAGGAAGGGACCTGACAGAAATTAAATGTCAGGTAGTGCGGGCTCCGCCGCTCCAAAATGCAATTGTGAAGGAGAGAGTGAGAAACACCTGCAAGAATAAGGTGTCTGTCAGTAAGCCATGAAAGCTCAAGGGTATGGCAAGTGGAAAATGCCTAATATAATGGAGGACTTACTCATAGGATGCGGTGGATCATATAGATTTTATCCAAAATGGTTTTACTTAATTTCCTTTAATCCAATAAACAGTGGTTTGGATTCCAAGTCATAGGAGTAGATCCCTGAATTAATCTAAGGAATCTGTCCACCTAATTGGAGGGGGTAAAACAATAAAAAAAATTGCTAAGTACAGGACTCGGTTTAAGTGCAAAACAAAAATTAAATACACAGCCGTAATGGGAAGAAATCGGCCGTGCAGACACAGGAAAGCAAACCATGCGGTTTTCGAATGTCAACCCGAGTAAAGTTAATAAGGGATAGTCATCAAGTACTATACAGTGACGCAGGGTGCCATGCTAGGAAAATGCTTTGGCTAGGAATGAGCAAACTGTATGTTTTTCATCGTCACTGTTTTGATGTTGTAACACCGGGAGCACCATATTTTATACTGTCTTGCACCCAGGTCCCAGTGATTTTGGGTATACCCTTTCTTTGTAACAATATGTATATCTTCAGCATTGTTTTTTGTAAGCACTTTTGCACTTTATGCCACTATCTAACCCAAGCTATGTTTTCTGTTTTATGCTGGTGTTTTGACAGCCTAACACGAAGTATACAGTATATTTTCATTAGGATATATCTTTAAGAATATATGCAATAAGTAAAGGCTTTGTTGTGTGTTGTCTATACCTTTATTTGATTTCATCATGGAGCGTTAAACATTGGTCAAGTATAAGACTACAACGTACCAATGTTTTCCAGACCATAGATTGGTCTTCATACATTGTTGTTATTCCATCAAGAGACAGCCTCATAATTCACTGTGGTCGCCTTGGCTGAATCCGACTGAACACTGGCGCCCTCTGGAATGGTTTATCTGCCAGCTTGTATAACTTTACAATGCAAACTCCTAGCCAGCACGATCAAGTTATTGGACACTTTTAAACCATAAATAACAATCAAATATAGGGACCTCTTGAATGTAATGTAAAACAAAAAAAGATTCAATGCCCTCCTGTTATAAACCTATTGAGGTTGTTTGTGATGGGGTTAAAGGTGCTGTGAAAAATAATCGAAATACTGACCCACTCTTCTCTAATATGGAGGCACACTGCGCAACTTAGCTCACCAGCACGGAGCCTGCATTTCAGCAAAGCAATAAAAGAGACAAGGTAAAGTGTAGAAAGGCTATAGTAACTGGTTCCAAAGTGAACTTTCCTTAAGTTGGTCTCGTTTGTATCTTGGATAATACACAACCTTCGCTCCAAAGATGGTCAAACAAGTATTAGAAATGCAATCGGGCTCGGATTTATTGGAGTTTGAGCTAATGGCATTGTGCATGTGGTGTGTAGTGGAATTATGTGGGTTGGATTGTAATTTTAGCAATGGTGGCATGCTGTGCTTTAGATGAATATGTTTAAAAGTGAAGTGTACCATACTGCGATTGCTAAAATAGTTATTTGTGGAAGCGTTAACAATTAATGCGTGCACTGATGGCTGGTGGTGTGTGCTTGGTGGAAGAGTGCACTGGCGGCTGGAGGTGTGTGTGCCTGGTGGAAGGGTGCACTGACGGCTGGTGGGTGTGTGCTTTGGTAAAAGCGTGCACAGATGGCTGATGGTGTGTGTGTGTTTGGTGAAAGCGTGCACTGACGGTTGCTGGTGAGTGCGCCTTGTAAAAGCGTGCACTGACGGTTGCTGGTGAGTGCGCCTTGTAAAAGCGTGCACTGACGGTTGCTGGTGAGTGCGCCTTGTAAAAGCGTGCACTGACGGTTGCTGGTGAGTGCGCCTTGTAAAAGCGTGCACTGACGGTTGCTGGTGAGTGCGCCTTGTAAAAGCGTGCACTGACGGTTGCTGGTGAGTGCAAAGCGTGCACTGACGGTTGCTGGTGAGTGCAAAGCGTGCACTGACGGTTGCTGGTGAGTGCGCCTTGTAAAAGCGTGCACTGACGGTTGCTGGTGAGTGCGCCTTGTAAAAGCGTGCATTGATGGCTGGTGGTGTTTGGCCCTGGTGAAAGCGTGCACTGACGGCTGGTGTTGTGTGTGGGGGTGAGTCTGTGGGGGTGAGTCTGTGGGGGTGAGTCTGTGGGGGTGAGTCTGTGGGGGTGAGTCTGTGGGGGTGAGTCTGTGGGGGTGAGTCTGTGGGGGTGAGTCTGTGGGGGTGAGTCTGTGGGGGTGAGTCTGTGGGGGTGAGTCTGTGGGGGTGAGTGTTTTGTGGTGAATGGTGATCAGTGTGTGGTGGTGAGAGTGGTGTGCGTGGTGTGTGTGTGGTATGTGTGGTATGTGTGTGTGGTATGTGTGTGTGGTATGTGTGTGTGGTATGTGTGTGTGGTATGTGTGTGTGGTATGTGTGTGTGGTATGTGTGTGTGGTATGTGTGTGTGGTATGTGTGTGTGGTATGTGTGTGTGGTATGTGTGTGTGGTATGTGTGTGTGTGGTATGTGTGTGTGGTGTGTGTGTGTGGTATGTGTGTGTGGTGTGTGTGTGTGTGGGGTATTGTGTGTGGGGTATTGTGTGTGGTGTTATGTATGTGTGTGGTGGATTTACTTTGAGTGTTTGTTTCCTGCACACTCACACACTTGTTCACGCTGCACACTCCGCACTCACTGTCACTCCGCACTCACTGTCACTCCGCACTCACTGTCACTCCGCACTCACTGTCACTCCGCACTCACTGTCACTCCGCACTCACTGTCACTCCGCACTCACTGTCACTCTGCACTCAGCCTACACTCACTGTCACTCTGCACTCACTGGTCATTCGTTACAACCCCAACTGAGCACTTTGGTCGTCGAATCTCCACCTGGCTGCCATCCCGGCTCTCTTTCTGCCACAGGGTGGGGCCACCTCTTGTTTCAGTGCTGGGATGCCTTTGGGTCACTATCCGCTCTACAAAGTGCATAAATAGAAATAGACATGAGCTGGCAGTAGGAGGAAGGTGGCTGGGGGCAAGAGGATGCTTGGGAGGGTGCTCATCATTTGTTTAAAATAATGAGAGCAATAAGGTGGGAATGGAGAGGGAGCAAGAGGCAGCAGAATGAAGAAGAAAAAATAGTGTCACATGCACTGCAACACCAGGTCTGACAACAGCAATAGAAGAATACACCTCAACCAATCAAAACACAATGAGTCAGAAATGCTCCTTGGGTAGGACAAGCACAAGAATAGGGAGGAGAGTAATGAAATCAGGAGCAGAGACTTGAGATTTGACAAGAAAGCCACTGAATCATGAGCACGGTAAAGACAACAAACCCGCCCTGAATCTCTACTGGATACAATCGGTCAGTTGCAAATAGACAGCTAAGACTGTCTCTACAGAAATAGTGGTTTAAATCTATTTTTTATTGTCTACCTTGAAAGTCACCAAATACGAACAAGTCTTAGAGTATTGTTTGAGGGAGTGGTTCTGAAATATGCTGGTGTATTGTCAATATAGCAAGCACTGTGAGTGAGCAACTGAATGAGTGAGCGTATACATGGGACTATGAGTGAGTGTGTTTATCAGAAAGCCATACAGTCAGTGAGTTAGAGTAGTGCTTCTTAACCCATGGTCCAGGGAACCCTGGAGGACCACAAAACATACTCAGATGGTCCACCACAATTTAGAAAGTTAAATAATATTAGCAGAATAATAAAGTGTATATAAATAATGAAGCAACATGTATAATTGAACATTTTAAAATGTTCTGTAAATGTTTAGGAATTTGAAATTGGAGGATAGAAATTAAGTTAGAATCCTCAGATTAAGTTGTGGGACCAGTGCACGTGCATCAAACAGAAAAAACTATGCACAATGTGTGGGCTAAATTTAATTTACACAAACTCCAACCTTCTCATTAAAATTAAAATTGTATTTTTTTAAAATTTCTTTGTGAATTTATTAAAATATTTTATCTGTGTTTTTGGTTGATGAAAGCTTCTTTCTTTAGTTTTTGTGTACTGTTTTGAGATTCAGACCATCAAAAATGGGTAGGCCAGGGTCCTCGGCTTCCAGTAATGACTAAGTGGGAGTCCCCAGATTCCGATAATGATTCAGTGGGGAGGTCCCGAGGATCCAGTAACAATTAAGTGCTGGTCCACAAAAGTGAAAATATTAAGAACTGAGTTAGCGCGTGCATGATTTAGAGTAGTTCAGCGAGTAAATGAGTAAGTGAAAGGACTGTATGAGTGAATGTAAAGTGAGTGAGTTAGAGTGGGTAAGTTGAAGTGTTTGACTGTGTGAGTAAATAAGCCAGCAATGTGCGAAACCCCGTTATGAAGAAACAACCTCCTTTAGAATGTGAGAAAATGCAAAATCTTAAAACAACCGTAATTTCAGAACTGTATATCAGAACAAAGAAGGAAAAATACTTTAATTAAACCTAAACACAACAACTCCCAAACCCTTGGGTCTCCTTTCTAGGGGCCAACCTAGAATGTACCGAAAAAGTCTGATGCTTAGTCTGGCCAAAGCGAAACACGTGTCGGCTCAGTAGGACCTATAGTACACCTATATAAAGAGTCAATGAAAATCTACATTTGATTTTATCAGGAATAAATAAACCATTCTAAAAACACAGTGGTCAAGTGGATTCTTACTCATTCAATTAAGAGTTGAGAAGTTTACAATCGGATCCTCCCAAAACCCATTCATGCATTCAACTGTTCGGCTGCATTGTAAGTAAAACACCAGGCTAATATCTTTGCCGACATTTCTAGCTTGGTATCTTGTGTGCACGTGTCCTAACAACTGCATATTGCGAGACAAGAAGCTTATGAAATATTCAGTAATGTGTGCTTGTAGAGTGACACAGCAGAACTATTCACACATCACAATTACATATAAATGAGTGAGTTAAACAGCACACAGCATGACATTAGATGCCAGCCCCCTCGAAGACTGGTGCTTAATGACGGGGTGGAAACCTTGCCTTGTCGCGTGCCTCGGGGAAGTGGGGGAGGGCCCCTTCGTCAGACTAGACATTTCCATCAGCAGAATGACAGGTTCACGTTACACTGGAAGTGCAGGGCGTCGGAATATTTACACACGCTCGGCTTCTTCCAGGCGGCCCGAGATACGGCTCAGTAAATACATGCGAGCACAGCCCCCCCCCCCCCACATACAGCTGCCCCTCAGAACCCCACGCTCACAGCACAGGTGCCCCCAGTCCGCAGTGGCAGCTACCTCTCCCGTCCCAGTCCCACGTTCACCACAGAGACGCCCCTCCCAGCCCAGCGCACACCCCACAGCTGAACTTGAAGATAAGGCTCCTCGCCCTGCCAGCGCGTCGCTGCCGTGGCAGCTCGGAAACAGTGCCTTGCAGCCCTGTGCTTTTCAGAAATGCCACTTAACTTGTGCAATAAAGCATCGGTCACAGTTACACTTGCTGCCAAGGGGCACATGGGAAGGCGCCCCCAGTCAGGCACCTCGAAGAAGTTGGCAGTGAAAAACTTTCACACTTACCTTCCTTGCAGATTAGTGGTTTTCAGACTGGCCCTCGCCGCGATTTGAAGCCAGGACCTGGATTTAAGAGCCCCCTTGTGCCTGGCCCCTGTGTTCCACAGTGACCAGCCCCTGGAAGTGTGTCTTCCTTTTGTTTCCAATGAAAAAAGAAGCTGCCTGCTCTCTTGCACTGATGGAGCGAGCTTTAGAAATAATTTTATTCTGGCTCGTGATGTCATACTCTCATAACTTGAAATAATATATTAATGAGTGTTTGCATGGTTTGTTATAATTAAACCAATTTAGAATAAGATTCCACATCATTATACAGGACTAATGTGCCTTGTGTTGCATTTGCAAGTCTGTTTTGTAACACATAACTAATATTGTTTTGTTTGTCATGTTTGTCCTATTGTCTTTGTCACTATTAATATGCGGCTGATCATTCATGGCATGTGCTTTATTATATGTGCTTACATGTTTTTCCTATGTTGTGATTGTCTGTGTATTATTTAATCATCTTTTTACTCTTTCAGAAACTTAAAGCTGGACGCGAGGAAGAATGGTAGATTTTAAATGTGCTGCTTTTCTGTGTGCTTCTGCTAGGTGACTTATACTAATGGGTTAACATTAGCTATGTAGGTTGGAAACAGAATGACTTCATTACCTGAATTAATTATTCTTTTGTGTTTGTTTAAATAATAGTTTTTCTGGAAAGTGACGTGAGCTAAAAGTGGCGCAGTGATGCAAGCAAAAGTGGTGCAGAGAAAGCCTGCTGATGTTAAGCCACAGGAGAACATTTATTTTGAAAAAGGATGGCAAGCTTATGAACTTTTATTATGAAAAGCTTGAAAGAGAACTGCTAAAGACGACTCTGTGGAGAAGTTTGGTTTGTGCCACAGAAAGCTCAGAACGGACAGGCTCAAGGTTGAAAGGAAGAGACGTGGCAGATTTGTATTGCTTGAACATCTTTGCTACAAAATGTAGCATACTAAGGAACTGTCGCCAGGACTTTGTGCATGAACAATGGCTCTGTGTAAAAGCCTGGTCTTGTGGTGGAAGATGTCACAGTTTACTGTGGCGTGAGGTGATTCAGCCAATGGGGAGCCAGAATTCAGCTGTTGGAATGTGAAAAATAGTTAGCTCAGCTTAATTTAGGGTATAAGAATAGGCTCTGCAGCAAATTTTTGGCTTAAGCTTCTTGATTCCAGAGGGACGTGTTCTGCTGTCCGATGATTACCCGTAAGGAAAGTAACTTTAAAAGACTTTGTTTCCAGGCGATGAGGGTAGAGATAGAGAGTTAGTTAGGTTTTGGAAATGCTCTTTTTCACTTATTTCTGCTAATGAATAATATTTTCTTGAATTAAGCTCGCTTTATAAATGCTGAATAAAACTTTATGACTTTTTCTAATGCTTGCTTAAAAAAGTTCCAAACCTAAGTTTTCTTGAATATGTTTTAATAAACTTTTAAAATGACAAGCTGGTCTTGTTTATTTTAGCTAATATTATAACAACATAATTGATCCATTCACCTCATGATTCAGCTGCTCTAATGTTTCTATGGGCCTGGTATTGATTGGTAAGTGTGATAGTGGATTGTGACATCATTTATAAAGTATTTTAGTTGGAGCGCTGGATCAATTTTTGTAGCAGAGGATGGTTATATGTTGTTTTTGACATGCATGTTACATATATGTTGGTATATACATAGGATCAATGTTTAACATATGTTGAGATTTTGATTTTGTTTAGATTGTTATATGTAGTCTTAAGGATTTTTTTCCAGCAGTTTGAAAAATTCCTGGTTAATTGCCGGCAAAGGTAGTGTGACTAGAAGAGTTACACAGTGCATTTGTTCTGTTTCAAAATTGTGGTATAGAATATATCACGTCTTGTGGACGTACAACACAAGTTTAGGGACCTTAGATGTGCATGGTTGAATGTAAAGTGAAGATTGCCTATGAAATTGTAGAATTAAGCAGAGGGACCTGGGGAGCCTGTTTTAAAGCTTTCTGTGAAGAGAGTAGTAGGATTTATCCAAGCTTGAGAGAAGGGTAAGATAGCGTCGTCTATTCTTATCAACGCCTGACGTTTTCTGTGGTTGGTTCAAGTCCTGCCAAGAATTTGTGTGTGTATGATCAGGGTTTTCTTGTTTGAAAGTGTGTGAATGGTTTGTAAACTGAAGGGTAGGGTAAAAATTAGTCTATTGGCAATTGAAACTATTCTGTGAGAATAGCGTCGTCTATTCCACGCTGAGAATACTTGAATGAATGTGTAAAACTATCTCTTTGTTAGAGAAACAGGCAAATGGTTTGTTTTTATGTAGTTATTAATTGCGTTTTAAAAAGATAATTGGAAAGCGTTTTGGAGCCTTCAGGGTAAAGAATGCGCTAATTTGAAGTATTGTAAGGCGTTGTGCGTTATTTAAATTCATTTTAAAGCATTGCACGCTATTTTAATTAATTGAAAAGTGCTCCGATCAAAAATTGTGAGGGAGGGGTTGATTTAGGAGTGAGAGCGTGTGAGGAGAGCTGGAGCTGCAGCTGCTGTGTGCGTCATTAGCTGCCGCACTCTGGTTGGTAGATCTGTCTGGCTTGTCATAATTGTGTCGAGCCCTGATTGGTTCAGGTTTCCTGGAGTGTCTGAGCAAAGCAGCGCTCTCATTGGCTGAGGCGCGATTAAATGCTCATAATTTGTTTACAGTTGCAAGTGTTCCTGTTTTGATTTCTGTCCTCCTCTCGCAGATCGCGCTATTGATTGCATGTCACAGCTGATTTATGCTGGTCAGCGAGCGTTGTACTATCCTAGAGAGTGAAACGTAGCGTGTAGTGCTCGTTCAATTGTAATTGTGAATATTCCTATTCCCGTTTTTAATTTCGTTGCTAGATGCGCGCTAATGTCTTAAAACAAAGCGTGTTGTAGCGCCGAGCATTTTGTAAAGGAGGGGGGCTGCTTCGGGAGAGCTGTCAGCTGCAGCGGCTGTCTACGTTTGGCTGAGTCTGGCTCTGCTGATTCACTATTTGTCGCTGTCGCTGCTGACTTAACTCATTCAGCTGCTGTTGTAGCTGTTGCTGCGGATTTAACTCGCACTGCACCTGTGGATTCAATGAATTATTTTTTTAATTTCTGGACGGGTTTTTACACTCTCGTTTCCAGTGTCCAATTTCGCCACAATTAAAACATGGGAGCTTTTGTTTCAGCTCTTCAACATTTACATTAAATTTTGGCTTATTATTGTTAAAATTACCCTTGAATTTTCCCTGTTGCATAGAGCCTAACTGTTGTTGTTATTGCTGCTCAGCTACCTTCACTTGTGCCCACATCGCCTTCTCCTTGAGATTCTTTTGCCTAGCATCTATCTCATCACTGCAATATTTTGCTTTTCTCAGGATATCATCAACTGAAAGTGCTTGCCAACAAACAATTCCATTTCTAATCATGTCACCAATTTCAGGTCTCAGGCCATATACAAATCTGTATATAAAATGGCTCATGTCTTTCTCACTTAGTTTTTAAACAGTACAGTGGCTATGAAAAATTAACAATAACCTTTCATAAAATGAATGAACTGATTCTTTTGGTTCCTGGTTTGTTCTGTCTATTTTAACCCAATCCACTTCTTTTGGGGAAATTGTTGCTTTCAGCCAATAAATTACTTTATTATAAAGATCTAGGACATCTTTTGATGGGGCACCTGTAATTTTGTCTCGGGCAGGTTCTTCTTTTGGCCAATCCACAGAAATCTTGCATTCTGTCCAAAGATCTGATGGGACAACAATGTCAAAGAATCCATCCAGATCAATCCACAGAACCTTTGACACTTTCATAAATCTGTCTACCTGTCGATACCACTCAACTGGTTTTTCCCTCAAACGTGGAAAATCATTGGTAAACAGGAGAATATCCTGTCTGGACCAAGGAACATGCACATACCCTCCTCCAGCTGTTTTTCTCATTGGAAATTCAGAAATTTCATCATTTCTTAGTCTTTTATCTTGTTCTTTCTTTGACCATTTTATTCTCCATTTACCTAATTCACCTAATTTTCTGAGAAAACTTATTAATTCTCCTATGCGAGTTATTCTTCCAGCAGCATTTAAATTGTCAATGTCCCTCTCAGAGAAATCCACCCTGTCATGTTTCTGTAAATGTTTGTTTGCTCAAATCAATTTCTAACTCAGCAACCATTTCTTCCAGTTGTTCATACCTGTTTTTAGTTTTCCACTGAATACTTTTACAAATAAACAATAATTCATCATACTGATACAACCTCAAATTTTCAGTACCAATTGTGCCAATGATTAATTCCTTCAGGTCAGCTTTTAATTTGAAATAGACTCGGAGGGAATATCATGTTATATGTCAACGAGAACACTGTGAAACTCAGTAGTATAATGTACTGAATGGAATGCATGTATAGCGTGAACTACAATGAGTCACCCAATAAGTAGATCTGTGTTTGCCTGAACACTGTACTGAAAAGTGATACCATCGAGCAACTATCCAGTAATCAGGCAATAGGCACCTATATGCATGACTGAAATCTAAGTTACAGAGGGATAACAATAAGTATCCACCTAGGAGATAGATAGTTACAGTGTACTGAATGAAGAACGGTTAGTATCCTGTACGATAAATTACTCCGTACCTTTCTTCCTATATATCCACAGACAAGGTGCAATTGACCACTTCTTGAAACCCCAACAAAAGAAGTCCTGAAGAAGGTGCCACAGAATCAAATGTACTGCACCGAAACGCGTCGACGCATTTTTTTTGATATAAAGAATCCAATCAGGGCCTGGTAAACACTAGATGGACATTCAATATTATTACTAATGTTTACAAAAGCTAAAACAATTTAGGCCTGTGGATCTATTGATACATAGTGGCAGAGACATCTAGGAGCCACAGTAATACGTGGGGTTTGTTATGGTATATTGTTTGTTTTAGGTTTATTGTCTATTTACTGCTGAAACGTTATACACATGTCTCTATTGGTTTTGTGTATTTTTTAATTGTGTCTGAAAAGTATTGGTCTCAAGTGTTTATGATCTTTTCAAGGAACATTTCTTTGATTTTAAATTGTCTTGTATTTTATTGCTTAGATATATGGTTTTAATAAAATTAGATTGTGAACGATTTTATTTCTCTGTGGAAATTAATATATATTCCCTGAAATACAGTGGACTATAGGTTCTTCCCCGTGTTTCTGTTATTGCTTGTCTACACGGGTTGTGAGGTTAATTAGTTGACTCCAGGGATTTCCCTTTTGACTTACTGTCCTCCTACCCTGTTCCCTGGTAAAAGTGGGGTACCCTCTCTTTTGAAACCAGCTTTTAATTTAGCTACATCAAGCTTTTTATAATCAGGAGCTTCTAGGGACATACCATTTTGAGATAATTCCGTTCTGTTTAAGCTTTTCTCTGACAAACCTGAATCTGAATCTGCCACAGTTGGTGTTTGCGAACTTGACAAACTTCCATGTAATGTTAAATTTGGGTAGAAGCTTTTCCAACAAGAAATAATGATGCAGTTTCTGTTTTCCATCAGTTGGGAACAGATGTGGAAAAGGAGCAGGCTCATGATCTATTGTCAAGAGACTTGGTCAGAACAAAGGTTCATCGGAGGAGAACCTGTCTAGTACCCAGGTGGCAGAAAGCAAGTCAGGTGACAACAGATACTGGATGGATGCATATCAGTAATACCCTTTGTGTACTTGCACCTGATAACACTAATGAAGTTAGTGAAGACACTACAACTGATTCAGACTCTGAAGAAGAAATTTCTGAAGAAAATCCAGATCTTGAAGATCGACAAGGTGGTCGACATCTGGATGATGATGTCAATGTGAATGAAACATTGAATGAAGAAGATCTAGAGATTGTGATTCTAGATTCAGAAAATGATGAAAATCTGCCAGAAAAAGAATCTCAAGAAAAAGAAGAAGATTCAGAAGCAGAAAATTCTGAGCAAGACAAAAATCTAATCCAGGAGATTGAAAGGCAAAGGAGTAGCTCTGTATGCGGGAACAAGAATCCTGAAACTGGGAAGCTGAAGGTGATCCCTGAAGAAGAGGAAGAAATACCAAGTACCAGCTGTAAGGATGATGTTTCTAACGGAGTGAAGCTGCCGAGTAAAGAAGTTCCTTGGTACAGATTTAAAGTCTCAGAAAATGATACAGACAGGAGTGATGAAGAGTCTGAGATAAGAAAATCCAGAAAAAGGGCTTGGAAAGCTGAATATAAAGAAAACAAGCCTAAGAAAAAACTATTGAGAAAAGGTGATGTCTGGCCTAAAGATTTAAAGTTCAAATTGGAAGTGTCAAGTCAGAAGAGTGATTCAGACAAAAAAGAGCAAGCTGAAGTGAAAATTGAAATGATTACCAGGAAGAGCAAAAGACCATTGAGACCAAATGTAAAATACAAGTCTCCAGAATGGGCCTACATAACTATCCCTTCAATAGTTGAGGAGCGCAGTAGCAGTCAGGTGGACTTAAAAAAATGGTGACAATGACTAGGTTTAGTTTTCTTCAAGTTGAGGTTTATTTTTGGCATAAGGCTGAAGAAATTTTGTTAGGGTGACACAAGGTCAAAGAAATTGTGTTAGCTGAAAACACTTTTATGTAAGACGCAAGGTCGAAGAAAACATGTTTTAGAATTTAAAAAAAGAGAGGGGGTATATACTATGTACTGGGTATATACTATGAACTAATTTTTCAAAAATTTACTTTTTGTTTTTTGTTTTGTTTTATACTACTCAGATTGATATTTGTTTTATTGGTGCAATTCAAAATGTAGTTATGCAATTTAAAACTTAGTTACCTAAATTCATTGGGGGTTGGGGATTCAAAGGTGGAAAGGATCCAACTTAGCTGAATAAAGAAAGGGTAAAGGATAAAGAATTAGTAAGATGTAAGACTCAATACTAATTATGAGATAGATGAAATTAGAGCTTAAATACTAATCCAGAGTAAGCCTGAAACATGTTCAATAGATACAATTTTAAGTAACATTTTTGAGTGTTGTTTGGTGATTTTGAAATCACCAGATGAGGGAGTTGATGGAGCAAGCTTTGGAAATAATTTTATTCTGGCTCGTGATGTCATACTCTCATAACTTGAAATAATATATTAATGAGTGTTTGCATGATTTGTTATAATTAAACCAATTTAGAATAAGATTCCACATCATTATACAGGACTAATGTGCTTTGTGTTGCATTTGCAAGTCTGTTTTGCAACACATAACTAATATTGCTTTGTTTGTCATGTTTGTCCTATTGTCTTTGTCACTATTAATATGCGGCTGATCATTCATGGCATGTGCTTTATTATATGCGCTTACATGTTTGTCCTATGTTGTGATTGTCTGTCTGTGTATTATTTAATCATCTTTTTACTCTTTCAGAAACTTAAAGCTGGACACGATGAAGAATGGTAGATTTTAAATGTGCTGCTTTTCTGTGTGCTTCTGCTAGGTGACTTATACTAATGGGTTAACATTAGCTATGTAGGTTGGAAACAGAATGACTTCATTACCTGAATGAATTATTCTTTTGTGTTTGTTTAAATAATAGTTTTTCTGGAAAGTGACGCGAGCTAAAAGTGGCGCAGTGACGCAAGCAAAAGTGGTGCAGAAAAAGCCTGCTGATGTTAAGCCACAGGAGAACATTTATTTTGAAAAAGGATGACAAGCTTATGAACTTTTATTATGAAAAGCTTGAAAGAGAACTGCTAAAGAAGACTCTGTGGAGAAGTTTGGTTTGTGCCACAGAAAGCTCAGAGCGGACAGGCTCAAGGTTGAAAGGAAGAGACGTGACAGATTTTGTATTGCTTGAACATCTTTGCTACAAAATGTAGCAGACTAAGGAACTGTCACCAGGACTTTGTGCATGAACAATGGCTCTGTGTAAAAGCCTGGTCTCGTGGTGGAAGATGTCACAGTTTACTGTGGCGTGAGGTGATTCAGCCAATGGGGAGCCAGAATTCAGCTGTTGGAATGTGAAAAATAGTTAGCTCAGCTTAATTTAGGGTATAATAATAGGCTCTTACAGCAAATTTTTGGCTTACGCTTCTTGATTCCAGAGGGACGTGTTCTGCTGTCCGATGATTACCCGTAAGGAAAGTAACTTTAAAAGACTTTGTTTCCAGGCGATGAGGGTAGAGATAGAGAGTTAGTTAGGTTTTGGAAATGCTCTTTTTCACTTATTTCTGCTAATGAATAATATTTTCTTGAATTAAGCTCTCTTTATAAATGCTGAATAAAACTTTCTTATGACTTTTTCTAATGCTTGCTTAATAAAGTTCCAAACCTAAGTTTTCTTGAATACGTTTTAATAAACTTTTAAAATGACAAGCTGGTCTTGTTTATTTTAGCTAATATTATAACAACATAATTGATCTATTCACCTCATGATTCAGCTGCTCTAATGTTTCTATGGGCCTGGTATTGATTGGTAAGTTTGATAGTGGATTGTGACATCATTTATAAAGTATTTTAGTTGGAGCGCTGGATCACACTTTTCCTGCGTGATGTCACATCCTGATTTTGTCTAGAGCTGCACAGCTGTCCTTGTATTAACTTCACGAGAAAAAAAAATGCACCAATACTATTCAGCAGATATCAGATCCAACAATAGGAATAGTTACTAATCCTGAAGACATTAAGGAAGCCTTTTTTCACTTTTATAGCTCATTATATACTGAGGGAAGTGAGGATAACAATACAGAAAATATGATAAATAAATATCTTAATCTACAAAACACATCAAGCTTTGATGAAACAGACCAATCTGTATTAACAGATGATCCAAACTTGGAGGAAATCCAACGAATAATCAAGAATTTACCAAAGGGTAGGCGACAGGCTTAGATAGTCTACCTTCGGAATTTTTTTAAACCTTCCTAACCGAACTTCAACATATAATGGTGACTTTATTTGGTTATATTTTCAGAGGGGGAACCCCTCCTAAATCTTGGTCTAGTGCAAAAATTATAATATTTCCCAAAAAAAAAAAACCCCTGATCAATTAGGCTCATATAGACCAATTACCTTGATTAATGCGGATTCTAAAATGTATTCCAAACTAATAGCAAATCGCCTTGCCCCAATTATCCATTTAGTTATAGCCAATTACCAACATGGCATTGTCCCAGGAAGATCTACAATTGATCACGTCCATAGAGTCATTACTCTTTTTGATCAGTCACGAATTACAGGAGACCCAATGGCCCTCATACTTTTAGATGCGGAAAAGGCATTTGATAGGGTCTCCTGGAAATTCCTTTGGGCAGCTCTGAAAAGAGTTGGAATTCCCCCAAGCTTTAACCTGGCAATACAACAATTATATGTCAACCCGACCGCTATGGTTTATGTCAATGGCAATCTTACCAAATCATTCAAGATATCGAGAGGGACGAGACAAGGCTGCCCCTGCTCGCCACTGCTATTCGCCCTCTATTTAGATCCCTTTCTACAAAGACTGGAAATGAATTTGGTAATAGAGCCTATTATATCACGAGATCTCTCCACTAAAATTTTAGCCTATGCTGATGACATAGCAATTGTCACTAAGAACCCAGCATTAACTATGCTTGCTATCGTTGACGAGGCCATCAAATTTGGAGTTGTTTCCGGATACGCCCTTAATCAAGGTAAAACCCAAATTGTGATTAATGATAATTTAACTCTTGCTGACCCTAGAGTTACTCCAAACGCAACATATTTGGGGATTGCTATCACCGCCAAATTAGAAGATCTGGTAGATATTAATGTAAAACCTGTTTTAAGGACAATATAAAAGGATCTCCACCGACTAGATAACCTGCACCTTTCCCTGATTGGTAGAGTTAACGCCATTAAAATGGCGTTTTTCCCTAAATTACTGTACCTTTTTAGAGCAATATGCCTAGAATTCCCGGACTCCTGTTTAAAATCAATGGAACAGACTTTCTCAAAATTTATTTGGTCATATTCTAAACCAAGACGTGCATTAAAACTCCTTACTCTATCAAAGGAACGGGGGGGCTTAGGTTAACCAAACTTGCGGCTTTATTATTGGGCAGCAAACATGATTACCAGTCAAGAACTTCTTCAAATAGATTTAGCGAATGTAGCATCACCGGGTGGGCAACCATCTATTTATAACCTGTTAGGTGAAAAAAACTCTGGATATCTATGGCGTCATCTACATGACAGCTACCACAAAAAAGTTAAATTTAAGCCGCTCCTACGTTCTTTTAAAATATTGCAAAAAATAAGAAAACTAATGGATATTGGGCGAATCTCATACTATACACTCTTTAAAGATAATTTAGATCTGCCCGCTATTTTCAGGGATAGCTGTATGAAGAAATGGGGAGCAGCCGGAATTACACACTTCGGCAAACTCTGCTCTTCTTCGGGGTTTCACACATTCGAGGAACTAAGAATGAAATTTCAAATTAACAACAGAGACTTCTTCAAATACCTACAAATACGGGATTTCATAACAAAAAGAAATCTCTGTGAAATCATCAGCATAAAATGTGAGATATTTGAGACACTGTCGTCCAGTAAAGTTAACACCATTAGTGAAATATATATCCTACTAAGTAACTTGGTACCTGATGATATAGGAAAGATAGCCTCGAAATGGGAAAACAAAATTGACATATCCCGAGCTGAAATTGAAAGTACAATGGTAATGTCACAAAATTATTTACTATCAACTAAACTTCAAACACAGTTTTATAAAACCCTCTTTATGTTATATTACACTCCTGACAAAATTGCAAAATGGGGCAGGGGTGAAGGAACTCATTGTCCCCGGTGCCACTTTCCGAATGCAGACTGTATACATATTTTTGCTACCTGCGACGGCCTATCCCAATTGAAACTCGATATTGAGAGGTTTATAACAGCGGTGGTGAAAAATCCCATTACCTTGAGTATTGAAACGATGCTTTTAGGAGCGAATGACCCAAACCGGAATCGACTAGGGGCGGAATTTATATTTATGTCAATGGCTGTTCTTAGGATGTATATTGCATCTGCCTGGTTAGATAAACTGGCACCCTCATTTCAGCAATGGCTTGCTAGATTACTAGCCACATTTAAGTTGGAAATTGCAATCTATAAAGGGAAAGGTAGAAAGAAACGCAATGCTGGTCTGAAAATTTGGGCTTCGCTACAGGAATGGTGTGATAATCAAGGCAATAATAATAACAGGGAACTCCCTCAAACCTAAATTTAGATTTATTGGGGTCACTCTTAGTGAAGTCTATATATGGGATTTAACTATTTAACCAGGTAGTAAGGAACAAAGGAACTGATAACTGCTCTTGTATTTGAACTTGCAATGGCCTCTGTCTTCTTATTTGAAGACTTTATTTATTTATTTATTTTTATGCTGTGCTATTATTGTACTTGTGCCTTGCTTGATGTAGCTTGATTTATTATTTTTTAAATGTCAGCTCTGTGATTGACTTTAGGGCACAGCACACAGTTATTAGACTGGGCCAAACGATGCATAATGTGGTACCCATATTGCATATTTTTCTTTTTGTATCTTTTTTTTTTTTCCTAAAGAAGTCTGCCAGACTAAGGGGTGGGGGGAGGGTAAGGGGGTTATTGTGAACTCTCTCAGTGTACATTTATGTATTCTATGATTTTATATAAAAATCAATAAAAACCATTAAAAAAAAAGAAAAATGCACAACCCTAAGAAGTTACCCCCCCCCCACAGTTCCAGAGTTCCTCTTCCCGCATGAACTCCTAAAGCCCCCGCCCCCTCTCCTCCTCACGCAAATGGTTGGGTCTTTCAATAGTTTCCCGGGACTCGAGAAACTTACTTGGTCTGTTCACTATCCGAGGGGCTTCTCCTCTTCAACCCACTGTAAACACAGAGTCCTCACTTTTCACGTCCCTCCCGCTCTCTCCCGTGGGGAGCACACCACACGCCGTGTCCATGGAGAGGAGGGCACACATAAAACGCGCACACACACCCCAGACCCGTCCGCGTGCTGCTGAAGCCAGAGCCGCTTATCACTCTGAGACAACACCAGCCATCGCGCTTCCGCATCCGCGAGCCGTGTTTAGGAAGGAAGGGAAGTCACAGGATTTAGTAAACAAGAAAAGCCCGATCAATGATAAACATTATAAGAGGACCACCCAGGGCAGCAGGAGAATGGCAGCAGGGGCTGATTAGAGGGACTCCTGGTGGTCGCTTTTTAACTTTTTTTTGCGGACGCTTTCTTACACTGTGGCATGGAGTCATCGTGTTCAGCTTTCGGCCTCGCGCGCGCCACTGCAGGCATATGTTTTAAATTATCTCCGCCGTGATCGGGCACCCTGACAGCTCCTAATTAATATTTATGGATGGCCGTGCGCGAAACCGCAGAGAAAATGCCCACAATGGCGGACGCAAATCACATACAGCCTATCACGTCAAGGCTACTAAAAAGACAGCACGGGGAAGACGAATCACTATGCAGATGCCATAAAACACTAAGGAATGTTTGGAATGTTTCTGGCTCGAGCCCTAAAGAAACCTTTTTTTTATAACAATAGAGCTCGAAGCTCCGCCCCACTTCGTGGTGACGTAGGCCGAGCCCTAAAAAGGAGAATGCAGTTTTAAACGACAACTGTATTTTCTTTATCTGACAAGAAAGTAGACAAATGTTTGAGAAAGTAAAACTGACAAAACAGAAATCTATCTTGGAAATCTGTGGTCCATCAAACCATGACCTTACTGGCAGATATTCGGCGTTTCATTAACACAGTGGTCCCCTGTCATTACTAAGGCTCGACACGAAGACAAAGTCGTTCCTTTGAAGGAAAGAGAGGATCTGTGCCAACCTAGAGTAAACATTAGTTATTTTTGTTTTTATCCTGCAAGGACACGCGTTAGCAAATTCCGAGGAGGCTAAGGAATGATTTACTGCAGACAGTTATAAACAGGTGCCCAGTAGTCGCGCCACGCCTACCATTATTACCACAAAGACAGCCATAAGAAGGGGAAACATGCTGTAAACCAAACTGCTCCCTTAAAAGAAGCAGTCTGGTTTACAGCGTGGTTACCGTTTATAGTGCCTGGAAGGGACGTCCATAGACAGAGGACACCGGCACTGCAATAGGGAGAGCCCAATGGTGTTTACCACACGCGCCAACCGCATGCAGACCTGCAGCAGGCCTGAAGCACCAGAATAAAACACGGAAAGCAGTGTCTCAGCGGGTTCGGTTGATGCAAAAAAGATACTTTACCTGCGGCGACAAAATATTCTGACGATGAAAGGTCTTCCCACGCATCACTTACACTCAGAACATACAACTAGGGACGGGTTCGGCACAGGCAGCAACAGTTCATTTGCATCTGGCCCAGCGCGTGCACTCGTTAGTACAAAAACAAGCATTTACAATGCAATGGTCTCGGCATCATTAAAGGTAGAGCTATTGGCATTGCTCATGACATTTCTTTTTTTTTCTTTAAATCATAAATAAATGTCATTGTCATTTACATTGCCAATACACAGCACTCTGCACCTGCACTCACTACTCTGCACACACTCACTACTCTGCACTCACTACTCTGCACCTGCACTCACTACTCTGCACCTGCACTCACTACTCTGCACCTGCACTCACTACTCTGCACTCACTACTCTGCACCTGCACTCACACTTTGCACTCAACAGCACACACCACTCTTCACACACTCGCACTCTGCACTCAACAGCACACACCACTCTGCACACACTCGCACACTGCACTCAACAGCACACACCACTCTGCACCTGCACTCGCAGCTCTGCACCTGCACAGCATAATAGGTGATCTCAGGTGCAGCGTTAACTTTACACATACAGTCCTAGGATTAGTGTTAGAGTGCTGGGGTGGGAGACCTGCCAATCTAAGTAATTGCATTCACTTTTACCACGTCTTACCTTATTTTGTTATTATGTAAGCACATATTACCTCAACCTGGCACACATCTAGCCAGCTACAAAGCTCTGATAGTTAATGAATATTTATTGGCTGGATAACTGCCATGAGTCTGTTTAATCTGCCAAAAACACACATTATTTGCAATGCTATACAAAAGCTCAAAGTTCAAACGTAAATAATAATGCAGGAACAAATTAGCATGGAATTTGTCTAAAGAAAAGTGCAGAGGCTCAAAGTTTTCTTAGAGGCGTGTTGTTGCCAAATGCCGGGGTTGCCGATTAAGTTGATTCCACTTCAAGCAAGCCTTTTTTTACACCACCCTACACTCCCTGTCTCTTTATCTTAATCTTGCAGTATTTTCGCCAATGTGTCTCCCTTTGTCACCTTTTGCTTATCTTTCTCTTCATCCTTGTCTTCCACCTTTTCTGCCTTTCCAGCTTAGACCAAACAAAGTCTGACTATAAAAAATGCCCTGGTCTACAAAAATGAGCGTCTCTAGCCACCGGCTAAAATTAAGCACTGGGCGTCATGGTGTACAGTTCACAGAATACAGCAGCCAGCAAAAGAGTTTAAAACGCTGCATGTAACTTTTGAGAGCAGGAGAGCTGCGGGCAGAAGGAAGGGGGGGCAGAGGAGAGACGAAGGGGGGAGGGGGGTGCGACGAGAGACGGAGAGCTGCGGATATCTGAATGCAGCTATCGGGCACCGGAGCAGAGTGTGACAATTAGCAACAGCGCACTAAATGGCAAGCAGGCTGCCTCAGTACTTACTGTGTCTAAGTGTCAGAGTCCAGGCTGGCGAGGTAAAGTTGCGGCCCGTGACAACGCCGCGTGAGGGCATGAGGTGCTGTCCTCTACTCTGCGCAAATTCAAAATGGGGGCTCGGGGGGCTTCTCTGCGTCCTGGGGCTGAGGTGTGTACTCCACGGCGTCGTGACTGCTGGAGTGAACTAAGTAGGAGAGAGAGATGGGAGCTCCGTGGGGGGGAGAGTGGGGGGGAGAGTGGGGGGAGGTGAGCAGCGGAAACGGGGGTGCGAGGAGAGACGAAGGGGGGGGCAGTGTGCGACGAGAGACGAAGGAGGGAAGGGGGGGTTGGGGGAGATAGACAGAAACTCGGGATCAGGCTGGATGCACATGATAAGAAACAGCGAGAAGCAGCATGGAAACAGGGACGTCTGGATCAAAAGTCGGGAGCAGCAGCAAGGGAACAGTGTCATGTGGGCCTCGGATAGACCGATCTAGCAGGATGAAGCTGTGGCATATTTTCCGGCATGATCAAAGACCTGCTCCATGACTATGCTTTAGTGGAGGTGTGGAGGCTCCTCAACCCTCGCAATAAATATCGTACTTTTGTCTCTTGTATGACTACTCGTAAAGAATTTCAGTTTTGGTCCCATAAACCGGAGCAGGGCCTGTGCAGTCACGTGCGAGCTGGCCACCGCACACAGCAGCAATTACACTTGCACCAGAGGTTATGAAGCAGCTCAAATACATTTACAATGTCGCATGAGAGCGGGGGACGAAGGAGAGCTGCGGGCGGAGGGAGGGGGTTAATGAGTATGCTTAGCAGGGCTGACCCGGCCTTTCCTTCTTCTCTGGAACAGAAACTGGGAACAGAAGAGGAAGTGCTGGGAAGACGGGCAACGAAATAAAAGGGAAAGTTTGGGTGGTAAAATTGGAGACATTACTGAAGCAAATGAGAAGGTGTGCACTTGTATGTCGTGGATAGTACTGACAGTTGTCTTGCTGCATACTCCAAACCAAGGAAAAGAGGATACATTTACTCAACTGACTCTGAGGAAAGTACACGGATGTGCAGATGGAAACGTTATTATGTGGTTATAAATGCAGAGTTGGCCAGAAACCGGTTAGATAATAACTGAAATACTGGCCCTGTAAGAAACCAATAATGCTATAAGATTGTCGGTGAGCAGAAGATGCTCCCAACTTTCCAAGAAGGTCGGTTGCTTTGAGGGATGTAGTATGGAAAAATGGCTGAAAGCTCCACCTTGTATCTGCAGGTAGGCATTATACTTGGCATTGCTCTTGTGGGTAAAGTACAGGTCATAGCGCTGCTGGGAGGATGGGAATGTCGTTGATGGGGGTACCCTGACTGTGCTACACATGGCTTTCTGTGGTGTCCATTGGCTGGCTGCGTGGAGTACCTTGAGGCTTTCTAGGTGTCAGACCATCTGCATGCGGGGTGGGGTTTGGGGGGGGGGGGGGGAGGGGGGCTTGCCACCAGAGTGCCATGTGCGGCTTGATGGGTTCCATTCACAGACGAGGCTGTGACTGCGTTTTTACGTAAAACATGTGTGCTTTCGCCATGCTAGCTTCTGACACGACTTCCAGTTTAGTGTGATCCATAGTTCACTTTGTATACAAGTAAACGAAAGCCACTTAATTCACAGAGTTTTGCAGATGCACTTTCATAGCGTGAAGTTGCATCACATCGGGTTAGTCATTCATTCAGCGCTGGTACAGTGTCAGAGCTTCACGGAGGCGCTACAACGGCGTGTCTGTTTGGGAAAAGAGCCCTTTATTAGGAGTGCGCGGTTGGTCGATCGAGCATTGAGTCACGCTGGCTACCACAGGCGGCTTTCAGCAAGTGGGCGTCTTTAGTGGACGTGCACTGAAGAAACCCCAGGAAGTAGCTCTGTTTCAGTGAGCATGCAAGGGAAATTCCGACCCTGTGGGTGGGGGGGATGTGGTTTGAACAAAACCAAGGGGGGCGGTGAGGAGGGCGCCGAGTAAGAGGTGGCATATGATGCGCACACACAACACATCTGGAAGGAAAGCCGAGGCCTACAAATTAAGGTTAAACTATGGACCCCTGAATGTCCGAACAGTTATAAAAATCTAGAGGTCCGCAAGGGTGGATTGCACACGTGCTGCAAAGGAAGATATTCTTCCTTGTAAGGAGCAGAACCAATGGAACGTGGGTGCTTGAGTTTTAGGGACACAGAACCTCAGATCTCGAATGTCACAGGGTGCAAGGGCCTCAGCATCTGAGTACTCTAGTGCACAGACCCTCAGATCTCGCCTGTCACGGTGCAAAGGCCTCAGCATCTGAGTACTCCAGGGCACAGAACCTCAGATCTGGACTGTCACAGGGTGCACGGATCAACCGTGGGGCAGAGCAGGACGACGGAGCTGCGGGGGGAGGGAAGGGGGAGGGCAGAGCAGGACGACGGAGCTGCGGGCGGAGGAAAGGGGGGGGGCAGAGCAGGACGACGGAGCTGCGGAGGGAAGGGGGGCAGAGCAGGACAACGGAGCTGCGGGCGGAGGGAAGGGGGGCAGAGCAGGACAACGTACTCCAGGGCACAGAACCTCAGATCTGGACTGTCACAGGGTGCACGGATCAACCGTGGGGCAGAGCAGGACGACGGAGCTGCGGGGGGAGGGGGGCAGAGCAGGACAACGGAGCTGCGGGCGGAGGGAAGGGGGGCAGAGCAGGACAACGGAGCTGCGGGCGGAGGGAAGGGGGGGGCAGAGCAGGACGACGGAGCTGCGGGCGGAGGGAAGGGGGGGGGCAGAGCAGGACGAAGGAGCTGCGGGCGGAGGGAGGGGGGGAGCGGGACCGGGACGAAGAAGGGCTGCGGGCGGAGGGATGGGGGAGGGGGACGGAGCTGCGTGCGGATGGAAGGACAGAGCTGGACGAAGGAAAGCGGAGGGAAGGGGGGACGAGCAGAGCAGCTCAGAGCAGCTCTGGAAACAACCACCGTCTTTCTCCGAGGCAAAGCAGAAATGCCTCGGAGAAAGCATGGTCATTTTCGCATTTGGGGGCGTGTTTTGCTGTTCTGAGTGACGGACAACGTCACTGTCTAAAGAACGCAAAAAATCACGCCCCCAAATCCGAAAAGGACGGGGCTACATTGGAGTGACTGATCTCTCCTCCAATGGCTGGCCTCCGTTTAGGAAGCCAGCCAATGAAGGAGAGAGGGGGCACGGAGGAGGGACATTCACCGCTACTCAGACTCATTAAATCTCCGGCCTAAGACTGCGCAAGCGCAGCCTTTTAGGCCTTCGACCTAAAAAGCAGGGAGTACCTAAACGGAGAGCACTCAGTCACATTTTGTTTCCAGACACAAAACTGCGAGTCAATGAAAAACTCGAACCGGCACATTCTGTTGCCAGGCCTTTTATCACAACACATTCTTAGACCGGGCTGTCGCTCCTGGGTCTCCCCCACATTGAGCCTCCTGGTGGCTTGGCACCGTTGATGGTAGCTGGGAGGCTGTCACTGCTCGGGTGACTCCACACTGTGCTGTGTTGTTCCCTGGTGGCTCCGCACAGCCACCAGGAGTTGGGAGTCTGTCCTTTTGGGACTACTGCACATGGTATGACACCGAAGCCATTATTGCCACAATGTAGCACTATGCTACCTTGTCTTCTGCATGGTTAGACAACCGCATGCACAATCGTCTGAATGACTACCCAGAGCTTGCTTTGAGTCGGTGGGCCCAGGGCACTCATTTTTGGGGCTTGGCACTTATTTTTCCTCATCAAACATTTCACAAGAACAAAACAGAGGAACATACTCGTATGACGAAAAACAGAAAAGGGGAAGAAAGCAGGAAACTGCAATAGTGAGATAAAGGGCAGAGAGTGGACCAAAGAGGTCTGCTGTGGTTTCCGAACTACGCAGTCTTGGTATTCGGCGCACATCATCGAATAGCACCAGCTGTGGACCTCTGAGCAGCGCTTTGGGCAAATGCACTCATTGTTTTACAATGTAAGTGCTATCAGACTACCCACATGACATTGTATACTCTTAAGAACATATGGTATGACAGATTGCATGACAGTTTGTGACGGCTGCGTATAACAGACCGAGTGATTAACTGCATAACAAATTGAGGCTCAATCTGCAAGACAAATGTCTCCAATGTTGCAAGCAACCCATGGATCAGTGTGCTCTCAGCCAAAGCCTTCAGCCGCTTGTCAGAGGTGGAAATTGCTACAAAATGCAATACAATACAACCTAGAATGTTCCTAGTGGTGTGAAGCATCATATACAACTCCGTCTTTAACAAATATAACCTTCATGTCCAAGGAGTTGTACAGTACATTTACATGAAATGCCATTGCAAAATGTATGAAATGACATGAAGACAGCAAACACTTAAGCACGAGAATAACTAATGCTGCAAACCCACAGAGTAGCATGCTACACAATCGCAGAGCGAGTAGACGCATCGACAGGGGTAGCATTACATAAATAGCCATCCCAATAATAAGTGGGTGATTCTATTACCCAGCAGCTGTCCTCTGCCAATCCTTAAACGAACTGAAAACACACATTCTATTCCACAATCAAGGAACAAAACTACTCAAAATGCAGGGAAGTCTGCAGTCTATATAAAAACAAGCATTTGCAATGCAATAGGTCTCGCATTATGAAAGTTTGAGCTATTGGTCTTGTAAATGACAATTTTTTTATTTATGTGTTGGTTTTGAAAATAGCTAAATAAATAGCTTTGTCATTTACAATGCCAATAGTTATAACTTTCGCAAATGTGACACCTATAGCATTTGTAATGCAACATGTTTTGTATTTACGTGACTTAGATGTATTGATATTACAAATAACAATGGCTTTTACATTTTTAAAATAATTAATACTTAAATAAAAGTGATTGTATTTATAATGGCAATAGCTTAAACTTTTGTAAATAACTTGTGAAGATTATGTTCAGTGTATTTTGTGATGAAAATCCAAGTACAGAAGTGAAATATTAACATCTTTTTGTGACATTTGTAATAAAGCTTGAAACATTGAGAGAACGTATTTGAACCAGTTGTTGTTGAATTGTTGCACAGATTGATGCTGTGGTGGCGTTGAGTGATGCTGTGCTGGTGCTGAGTGGTGCTGTGGTGGTGCTGAGTGGTGGTGCTGAGTGGTGGTGCTGAGTGGTGGTGGGGTGGTGCTGTGGTGGTGGTGCTGTGGTGGTGGTGCTGTAGTGGTGGTGCTGAGTGGTGGTGCTGAGTGGTGGTGCTGAGTGATGCTGTGGTGGTGCCGAGTGATGCTGTGGTGGTGCCGAGTGATGCTGTGGTGGTGCCGAGTGATGCTGTGGTGGTGCCGAGTGATGCTGTGGTGGTGCCGAGTGATGCTGTGGTGGTGCCGAGTGGTAATGTGGTGGTGCTGAGTGATCCTGTGGTGGTGCTGAGTGATCCTGTGGTGGTGCTGAGTGATCCTGTGGTGGTGCTGAGTAATCCTGTGGTGGTGCTGAGTGGTGCTGTGGTGGTGCTGAGTGGTGGTGCTGAGTGGTGGTGCTGAGTGGTGGTGCTGAGTGGTGGTGTGGGGGTGCTGAGTGATAATGTGGTGGTGCTGAGTGATAATGTGGTGGTGCTGAGTGATAATGTGGTGGTGCTGAGTGATAATGTGGTGGTGCTGAGTGATAATGTGGTGGTGCTGAGTGATAATGTGGTGGTGCTGAGTGATAATGTGGTGGTGCTGAGTGATAATGTGGTGGTGCTGAGTGATGCTGTGGTGGTGCTCAGTGATACTGTGGTGGTGCTGAGTGATGCTGTGTGAAGCAGGGGGCGGGGGAGCAATGAACAAGACCGGGGCCAAGAATACTTGGGTTCAATGACATGTCGACACGAAGACTTACTGAAATGGTGACGGTGAAGCAAAGAAAGACTACAAATACCAACCCCATTAAAGGAAAGCGGTGACTTAAAGTGATCACACTATCTTAAACGAAGGCTATTAAGGAGGAGATATATAAAAAATGATGAAGATAGTCTTTTGCAGCTAACCCAACGATGCAATAATGGGTCACACAAAAAACAAATACAAAGAGACAAAACAAGTTAGGATTAATTAGGTCTGGAATTCAACGCATCTGCGCTGTAGGCTTGACCTATCAGGCAAAAGCTAGTAGGATTAAGCGGACGGACGGAAAGCAATAACTAAAAAAGAGCGCGCTGGAGAAGCGTGAGCCTGGTGGGGTGGCGGGATGCGAGCGAGTGGGAGGGAACGGGCCAAGCACGCACAAAGCGGCCGCAAAATGAAATTAAAAGCGGCCGAGAAATGCTCTCGGCAAAGTGTGAAGCAGGGGGCGGGGTGCGGATCCCTTTGAAGTGAAGCCCTCGGCATTTGTGCTGGCGGGTCTGATGCAATGATGTGAGGCAGGCGGCTCGTTCAGATGCCTGTGGGAGGGAGGCTGATGGGTTTGATGTGGACGCGCGTTCCACACGAGTGCACCACATGAACGGGACACAATCCGCAATGTTTTCAGAGCTTGGTTTGCCCTCTATACTCTCGTCTATTTATCCCTTACGGGATAGAATAGTTGAGACCTTATAATCCAAAATGTTCACTTTGCAATTGAGTTGTGACATCATTAGTCGCAAGTAATCAGAAAATGACAGATATTATACTGTAATTGGTTATAACAGTTGAGTTATGACAGGTAGATCACTGAACAAAATTACAGCTGTGCCTTCAACAAATATGGGGGGGGGGGGTTCTAGCCTATGGACTTTCTTCAGAATAATTTGTTTAGATATTCACGTTTTGTTCGTTCTTAATGATGTCTCTAAGGAGGTACTTTTATGTATTTGACCTCTGGAGTTTATTACAAAACAATCAGTGTATCTACAGGTTACCACATATATTGAAAGTTATTTGCATTAAGCTGCCTACCACATTGAAGACAATATACAAAACAAAATAAGTGTGTTTATGCTTAGAGTACAGAGTTCACATTTATCCTCTACACTTGAAACTGTTGTGAGGTTCCGTGATTCTGAACCCGTTCAATAAAGGTAGTCGCATCTAGACGATTTTGGTATCAGCGGACCGCAAATGACCAGTGCGGTATGTACGAGGGGTTTCACCATAATCGATCAATGGAAACACTACGTATTCAGGGATTTCGTTCGAACCTTTGGGTTCTATTTTTTGTACGGCAGCCATTTTGTGTGGTTGCCCTCACATAGGCCGATGACTATGGCAGAACGAGTCCTTGGGACACATACACCTTTAGCTGACTTCTGTGTGACCTGAACGAGCTGACTCCTTGCCTGAGGCTGACCTCGTTGAGCCAGTTCCTTGTTAGGCAGCTGGTCAGATAGAGATCAAAGAGCAGGACATTGCTGAGTTTATGGTACATGCACACACCCTTCTATCTTGCTTCTCATCTGCTTCTGTTCCTTCCTTTATGGCTTAATTACTGATTTGGGTTGAGGTCTTTTATTATGAGTACGTCCGGCCTGTTCGAGCAGGAATGTTGGATTTTGCTTGGTCATTTCTGGTGGGCTGGACAACAGAAAGTGGGTTTGTCGTCATGCAATATGTATGAAATGTCATCATTTGATTGGCCCGTTTGTATGTAACTGATGCTAGCCGGGAATGTGAATTTTAGCATAAAAGACGATGCTCCGCTCAATGAATTTGTGCAGTCTCTAGGGAACTACCCGTGTTGTGCTTCGTAGACCTCTGTTCCTGGTTGCAGCCAATAAATTTGGTCTTTGACGTCACCGAGAAGTATCCCGTGTCTCTGTATTCTAAGACAGGTGAACCCGAAGACATCGGACGTTTCCCCTGGCGCCGCTGGGTTCTAAAACCCGGTTCTTCAGTTGGTGATGGAGCAATTTTCAGAGAGGTGATGCTGCCAACAATTTTACATCACTGAAGTCCTAGTGATTGTGAAAAATGCAGGCATTAGTGTAGCCAATGAGCGATGCTCATTCAGCAGGAGAGTGGTAAGGGTGTCGTATGTAGCCGATTGTGCACTTTGGAGCACGAGGTCTCACATATATTACTAAAGCATGTCGTGGTTGTGCTGATTTACAGACAATACATTTTGCACTAAAATGGCCACTACATTTGCAAAGACCTGCAGTTTTACTGATAAAACTAAGCTGCCCATAAATGATAATGTGTTGAAATCGGGTTTCAGTAATAAGAAAAAAAAGTAAAACCTACCTTTCTGCTGGCCCGTAGGGGGATTGCATGTTCTCCATCTAGGCTGCAATGCAGCCTGCATGGAGAAGTCCAGCGTACACATGACTGGTTTGGGCGGCCCAAGAGGGCAAACCACTCCAGCCCTGCCCAGGCAGCTCCGCCCACAATGTGAAAAGAAACATAAAATGGTAATCACCAAAAGTTATTAGCATTTTATGTTTTGGCTTCCTCACACTGCGGGAAAGCAGTGGGGCAATGCTCCTCTGCCATTGAGGAGGAGCCGTCCCTGTTTTCAAAACTGTTCATAACAAGCATATTGCAAGTCACCTTGCACATGTTTCCCTTAGAGAGACTACACAGATTCATATGTCAAGACACCATATTTCTTTCACAGGTCCGTAATTGTTAGCACACTAAATGGAGCGATAGTGAAACAGTACTGTGAAGTGGCTGTTCTCTGCATGCTTTGCATTAGTCTCTTACAATGCCGAGTAGAGTGATTCTCACGGAATGCCTCAAACTCAGATGTTTGTAACTCATTTGGGAGGGAAGTGGACTGCTTGCTCAGGTTGGCACACTATAACCAGCAAATACGTGCCACAAATGCTTGGGACATCTTTCAGGGGGAATACTGCCCCTGAAGAAGTGTCCACTGAGCAGGTTTCATGGCAAGTAACCTTATAGTCTATACGCATAACGCACATGGAGGAGGCCAAAAGTTCAAGCTTCCAAGTGAAGTCCTGCAGACTCCTAGAAGTAAGCCAGCACTGACCACAGAGCAGATACCCCGTCCAAGGCAACAGATTATCGATCAAATCTGAAGATCACATTACACCAGTAAACTGGAAGGCCATATGAAATAGAAACATACTTCACTTGAATTTTATTGAGAAATATACCCTTCCAAAATCAGAATTAGCCCATGGTTTGATGTGATTATGAAAACGTAAATTGAGGCCCGGTGAAATAGCTAAATTACCAATGAGTCTGATGAAAGAGGATCGTTAGTGAGAGGAAATCATTAGTAGGGCAAAAAAAAATCACAGAAATGTAGTCTTCCATAGCATGGGAAAATAAGTGAAACAAGTGTTAGTTTTGCTGCAGGTCAACAGTGACCAGACCCATGAGAATCCTTGAACCCGCTGGGTTTGCAGGTCTTTGTTTAACATTACCATGTGCATCCTGACAACCGTCTGACTCTTCCCTGTTTGCCTTCCAATTCAGTTATTTGTGTTCTTCAGGCAGTGATGACAAATCTATTGACTTATTTGCCAACAAATTTCCTGAGCCCAAAATAATTTGCCCTTGCATCATCATTTCTGTGTTAGTGATTCCTCTTTTATCTCTCACGCTTTTCTTGTTTAAGCCCACATTCAACACAAAGTGAGCATATCGGCAGGAAATGTCTATTCACAACTTTAAATGTATGGATTCATAAAACAAAAAAAACATTTTGAACAAGTCCCTACCACGCATATTTTTTCTAGAGTGGAAGCTAACAATACAAAACTGGATTAGGGTCATCATTTTGAATGAAAATAATAATCACATGTAGTTCTTGAATTTAGAACGCATTAAGAACAGATCAACACTAAACAGAACAAATATAAAAATAAAAGTAGTAGAAAGCTCAGTTTTGCAGCAGATAGCCCTAGTAGGCAGAAAACTGTGGTCAAACATAACCACCGAATGATGGTGAAAGGCAAGGCCTAAAGTAGAGAGGAACGTTTGAATTCCTGACTAAGGGAGAGTACCATATGAGAAATTATTATTCCATGACACAACCACTGACATTTATAGCTGAAATTCCTGAGCATTCGACACATAATAGCTGCTGCTTGACCACATGCCGTTCATTCAAGTCTGTGTTTTCTACTGCTTGGCCCACCAATGATAAGGATTTAGAAAAAGCAGCGAGAAAGGTAATCGTGTCGGTTTCACCCAGACAATGATAAAGTGAAAAGATGAGCTAAAGAGATTAAGGCGGTAGAGGAGGATACCAGTCATTGAAGCATGTGGATTTCTTCAACCCTAAAGGGATTTTACCCATACTCATTACAAGTGCTTTGGCATCTGCACATAGCTCAGTTGAGGGGAACCTCCACAAAGTATATCAATATAGTTCTTGGACAGGGTCTGGGAGGACCACATTTACGGTTGTGACCTATTTGTTAAACTACGTTGAAGAGGAATACAAAGTTGCTAGTTATCTGAACGTTTACAATACAATGCCAAGTAGATATCTGTAGGAAAAAAAACACATTGCAGATGACAAAAATATTCAATTAGAGAAAGCTGAACAAAAATTGAGAGTAAGTGGTAAATATTAAAAGGCCAGCTCACTTTATGTATGAAAATCATTTCTGAATGTTATCCATTGCCAGTAGAGTTAATCGGGGAATGGGTTGTGTATTATGGTGATGGCCAGCATTATACCAATGGAGGAGGATTGTGGAAGGTTTGTTAAGTCCATTTGATGAACTACAAAAGAATACAGTGCACTCTTCACCACATTGTGTCGCTGAACATCAAGTACTAACTGAAAAGTCTGTGAATTTAATGGATTGAAAAGGGTCAGACTAGAAATTAGACTAGAATTCTGATAAAAAGCAATTCTATCAAAACAAGCTCAGTGACGCCACAGTGTTTATAAAGATCAGCAGCATAAGTCTGTATGTGGGGCACTGCACAAGGGACGAGTTAGCTGTAGTTGCTGAAGTAGTACAGTCAGGTCAGTTGCAAAATAAGACAGTAATGACTTTGAATGTTATGGCCAAGTACTACAATGTAAATAAAAGAAAGGTTATTAACTATTTTTGGTGATGCTCAAGTGTTACAATGTTTCAATGTTCCATTGACTTAGTAATGCCTTATATCTGAGCTCTTTGAGGGGAATTTCTATTATGAAGCTTATGGGCAAAGTACTGTACTGGAAGTTTTGCAAGTCAACATGCATTTACCAACTAAAGCTCAACATAATTCGCTAGATGCATTCTCCTACATTTATTATACATTTAGTCTAGTGAGGCTGGAAAGATTACAACAGAACCTCGATCTGGGGAAAGAGAGAGGGAAGGAACTAGACTGGTATGTGGACAAATTAGAACAAGTGGTTCAAAGCCTCCAAGTAGAACTTAGAAAGGATAGAAAAAACGTAAAGAAGCATCAATATGTAACAGTCATGGACAGTGGTTCACTGAGGATTGCCTAAAAAAGAAGGAGCCAAGGAGAAGCAGGTAGATTAAGGGTAAAATACGAACAGGAAAGGCAGATAAACTTGCACAATTAAGAAAAGAATATAATATGTTAATAAGGAGTGTAAACAAATCTTACAAAGATTCTTACTGGGCAAAACTACTAGAGACAAATTGAGACAAAGAACTTACGCCAGTTCTGGAAGCTGGTACAATCAGCAGCAGAATCCCCGGCCGCCTCAATGAATTGTGTGGTGGAAGAAGCGGCATGGGTGGAATACCTTCTGGAATTGTATAGACCGGGAAGAGAATCGGTTGTTCTGGAGCCTCAGGAGTGGGACGGGCTAGTAGAATACTCAAAGCAGATTTCTTACCCTCAAATGTAAAACTTACAATAAAACCCCTTAATATAACTAGAGCAGCAGGACCAGCCAATCTCCCAGCCCTGATAAGAAAATCACAGCTGAATTGGTCGGTAGAATTCTTATCAAAGTTTCAAGTAATCTTAGCATCTGGGAAGATCCCCAACAATTGGAAAGGAATAATAATCAGACTGGTGCATAAGAAAGGCGATATGCATACCCCAAAGAACTACAGATTAATACATCTGATAGATATTGGTGAAAAGATATTCGCGAAAATAATACTAGGAAGGCTCAAAGCTTGGGTGGAATAGTACTCTATTATACCGGTAGAACAGGGGGGAGATAAAGAAGGCCATTCCACCATAGACCACTGCTTTGCCCTTTGGGCACTTGCCCGGAAGTCAATAGAGCAGAATGGGAAATTGTATTGTTGTTTCGTTAACTTCTGGGCAGCATTTGACTCAGTGGATTGCAAGTGTCTTTGGGAATGCCTGATCAAGTATGGAATACCGGAGGTATTACTGGTCCTTTTAAAGGAACTACACACAGGAAACTGGGCCCAGGTAATTAAGGATACACAAGGGCCTCTAACACAGAAAATAGTGGTAGGGAACGGGCTGAGCCAAGGCTGCATTTTGGCTCCTCTATTAACTTTATTCTTGGCCGACCTACCCGAAGTTTTAGAAGTGGAAAGAAGTGCAAGCCCTAGAATGAGCGGAAATAAAGTGGCATGTCTTTTATATGCAGAGGACCTTTTGATACTCGATCAAACAGAGCTTGGGCTTCAAAGGAAATTAAATGTTTTTAGAGACTATTGTGAGAAAGAAATCTTAGTTGTAAATATGGATAAAATGAAGATTGTATGCTTTGGAAAAAATATTTGCTGGTTTTTAGGGCAAACAAAACTGGAGATTGTAAAAGAAAACAAATATTCGGGTCTCTGGTTCGACAGTGCCATTAAATGGTGTACCCACATTGAAGCCCAAAAAGCAAAAGCTTTCTCTTCAATCTGTGGGCTGAAAAAATGTAATAAGGAATATGGAGAAATGTCCCATACACCGATGCTAAAAGCATATGGTGCCATGATACCCCTGCAGGTTTTGTACGGGGCAAAAGTCCTGTACCTAAGTGGCAAATGCAGATGGGACCAGGAAGAAGGGAAGATCCTAAAAACCTTATTGTCTCTACCAAGCTCTGCTATGATCTAGGCTGTAAGAATGGAGACAGGAACAAAAGCTTGGAACATGCAGATCCAAATGTCACTGCTAAGATTTTGGAAACACCAGGATCCCAGGGGTGTGAAGAAGGTCTCACTATGGCGTAGGGAGGAGATCTGAAGTAGTAGCTTAAAGTGGGCATGGGAGGTAAAAAAGAAGATCTTAACCATAGCGGAGACACTAAATGCGAGTCTAACTCAGCACACACTGAAGTTAGAATTTACCAAGGGCTCACTTAGAACCCAAGGTCAGGAATAGTCAAGGAAGAACGACTTGGTATACCTGAACGAAAAAAATCAGTGACAGAGATAAGACACTCATGGGTAAAAGAATCATGGTATCCGTATCTGGACACCTTGCCAAACTATGAGCTTAGGTGTGAACTACTAAGAGTATGAATTGGAATTAACCCATGGCTAATGGAGGGAAAAACAAAGGCTGAAATGTCATGCTGATGGAATCTGCAAATGTGGCCTTGGAACTAAAAATGATATCCTGCATATATTGGTAGATTGCCTTGCGGTTGAGGAAATTCTTTTTGTGCCCAATTTTCATAATATACGGATTAAGGTCATGAGCCCAAGCTATAGATATACTAGTAGAAATTACAGATCTTGATATAGCCATCGCTTTGGGGAACTATATGAAAAGCATAAAAACCTTTGAGGAACAGACTGAAGGGGGTTTAGCAATTCTATGCCTCTTCTTTTTGATTCCCCCACCTAGCAGCTTAGGCAAAATATTTTAGACAAAGATACATAGCACTGAACTGAGTTGAAATGTAGTTGCAATGGTGGAAAGGAAGCGGATATTGTATTTTTTAAAAAAAGCACATAATTGAAAATGTATTTTAATGAATCTTATTGCTATTTATTTAATTATAACGACATATTTAACATTCAAGTTTATTGGGTTAAAAACATTGCTGCTATTGGGGAATGAATTTGGATTCTGTACCTTTGTCATCAATTTTACTGTAAGGAATTTTTAATGCATTGATTGTTTTTTATTATTGTGGTTCTCGCAGTGTTTAAAGACCATGGTCTAAATAAAAAAAGTGTTTCAGTTCAGTAGTCTAGTGAGTAGGAATGAGGTTACAAAGAATTCAGAATGATTACTTTTGCAATGTGCGCCTCGTTCTTCAACTTTGGCATCAAAGGTGTGTCAGTGGAAATACCACCATCTTTTAATTGAATGTGTGACAATCATATCTGTCAGATGCACTTGTGTTTTTAAATTAATAAAAGGAATTACATTTTAAGAGTAATTCAAAAGCAGTCACATACCTGTGTATGTAATTTTCTTTGTTAAACATAGTTGACCCAAAAGCCCTTAAGTTGGGCACAGCTATAAGTGATTTCATCAGGGTCCCCCAACTTTGTGTTTCTTTGGGCATCTCTAGGTTGATAAATTGGCGGTTCTCTTTTTGGGCATAATTCCATACCATGTAGCCATTCTGCATTGTTACGGGTGGCGTCCAACATCACATCTCGCGTTATCCCTTTCTGCAAGCAAAGCTGCTGGGCCCAGAAAAACCATCACTCTAGACCTCTCAATCTTCTCCAGTATTACCATAAGTATCAGCTTGGGTGAAAATTGGACTACCCAGTACAGTGGCTAATGTATGGATAACTTTATTCCAAAATATTTTAATCAATGGGTGTTTCCATATCATATGGATTAAGGTTCCTATTCCAGTCAGTCATCTCATACAGCCCAAGCATTGTGCCTTTCCCATTTTCCAGAGCTGCCTACGTTTGAACTAGGTCCAAGTGCTCTTGTGTCAACCTGGCTGATATGGCAAGATTATGTGTAACTATTGCATCCCTCCAATCAGCTTCATCTAAGGAATCTAGGTCCTCCTACCACTGATTTCAGGTCTTTTGGGGAGTTACCAATAATAACAGCATACTTTAAAAATCTCACCTTTATACAGAGTTTGCATAGTTAAAAGGGCCTCCCGGGATAGTACTCTGGAAGCGTCAACAATTAGGGTGGATAAACATCAAGTGCACGCCTCAACTGGAAGTATCAAAAACAGACTTATGAAGCTTGTTTTCCACTTGTCATGTGAAAAAGGACTTCACAGAAACTACAACTCTTATGTTCCTTAATTTGGAAATACCAATGTGATACAAGGCCTTAAATTCCTTTAATCGTGCTGCCTGTGCTATATAGGTTCCATACAAAAATGTTGCTTCCTATAAAAGCCTGCAAACCCATTGTATGCAGCGGAGCACCCTCTGTCAACAGTCTACTTTAATCTTGCATAGTAGCTTGTGGTGGAAGAGTACCCAGAACTAGGGACCCATAAGGCAGAGGGTTCATTATATTTATTTTCTCGACTAAGTCTCACTCAGTTAGCAAAGCTGGGTCTCCCTTGTTTACAAGGACAAGCAATCAGGGGAGGCTGGTTCACCCACAGAGGTTGATCACAAATGATCATGCCCGATCATATCTGATGAACAATGTGTTTGGGGATTCTGTATTGGTAGCTTTATAATATATTGTGAAGCTTCTGGAGTAGAATCATGTTGTGCAGTGCAATCCTACCCAGTAAGTTAATGGGCAGTCCGTTCCAGTTCTGCATGTCTTTTATGTATCCCCTCCCAAGGGGAGCCCAGCATTCAGTTTTTCTGAAAGGGTCATCACAAATGTAGGTCAGCATGGTCTATCCAGTTATCCATAGGCTTAATGAACATACAATGACTTATAGTGCTTTAATATGGGCCTTCTGGAGAGTGATTGCTACTGGGCATGAAGCAAAGTTTTGGATCATCCCTCTTCATTCACTGGTCTATTCAACTATCATTCAGATTGTGCTTCTGCCCTGCAATGGCATACAGCAAGGGGTGATGTATGGTCTCTTCTACACTGTAAATGACAGGTATTTGCCTTATCACATGCACATCCACTTTAAATGAAGTGCAATTTGATGTCAAAGAAGGTCGGGCAATATTTAACTTGCTTTTTGTTCTCCATTCTTTATCCTTTTTAGGGTCCGGTTTTGATTGCACAGCTGTCAAACAGACCTGCTGTTAACAATATGGACGCGGTGGGCTTAGAGTCTGCACCTTTAAATAACTGGCTTACTTCGACCAACCTGGTGATGCTCTATCACAATTATTATCTTGGTTCGTAAATACATCAACCTGAGCTACGTATATGCATACTCCTATTGTGATTTTCATATTGAGACGGACTATAGCTAGCATAAGTACACCTTAAATTAACCATAGGTAATATAGGCCTAAGTCCAAATGACTCATGCTAACATTGAAAATGTGCTTGGTCGTTGAGTTTTCTCTCTCTCTCTTCTCAGGTGCCACGATACAGGAGTGTGATAATTAAATGTTGCAAATGTTTTGATTTCTGTGAGAACCGAATACCAGCATGTGTTTCAAAGAGAGTGAATAGTATGTCCACACCTGTGTCTGGGACAAGCTGACCTTGATGTATTATCCTTTTAAACTTCCACGGTGTGATGGCTGGTAAGAAGGGTGTAGTTGTGTCCTTAGGAATTGTCTGACTCGGATTGGTTACCTATCCCTAAGAACTGCGGGCACTGTTGCAAACTGTGGGAATTGGATGTGTCAATTGAGCCTTGCTGAGCTAGTTAGATTCAGATGCCCCTTCCCACTCTCTTGAGATTAGACCCCTCATTTAGATCCTGCTCAAAGAGTTAAAAGTCCTGAGCAATTCCTTTCTCATTCACCTTATTGAATCTTTTTTTCTGCCTCTAGAGGCTTTATTGTCTGAAACAGTCTGCCGTTTCCACATTCCTTCATCTCCTTCGCTTAGTATAGCAGGGAACTTCCCATCATAGGAAAATAAACTTACTTGATTTACCTATAACAACTTCAAACAATTTGCCTTTGCATTCACTATTTGAATCTCTTTGCATTATAAAAACTAAATTAATACAATGATATGTTTATTGATTTATAATCAATTTGATTTTGTAATGTTGTCAATCTGTTAATAAACCTTTTTGATTAGAAAATCTACTACTCTGTGTTTCTTGTGGGGGCCTAAGGTGCTTTCCTGTAATTGATGTATTGCTGATGTCAAACCTTAGTCCAGAGCACCTTGTACTGGAGTATGCAACAATGATCTGTGTGGTGTAATCCCATAATAGCTGAAACAAACCTCTATCAACTATTTACTTGACACTTTGGCAATCACATTTTGGCATAGGACACTACAGTTTTCATCTGCTGGCTCTATGTGTGAGACTCTTTATTCCCAACTGCCCTACCCTTCTTCACCAATACATTCTCGTTTCTCTCTTTCGTACGCCCCACCCTCTCCCTCTTTTTCAATGTGGCCCTCGTCAAAACCACCACCCTCTTGTATTTTTCCTTTTTTACATCTGTCTTTCACCATGTGCTCCTTATCACCCTGTCACCATTTCATGTTCCTCCTTAGTCACCTTGTGTGGCATCATTCATTTCTATGCGATTCAATCTCCCCTAAGTGTTATGGCCCCTTCTACCTAGCCAGAGAGTCTGGGATGTAATTAGAATTCTGATGTGTGCCTGGTTGAGTGAATGTCAGTTGGAATGTGTGGGCTGAGCAGCAGGGATACTGCACCCGGTGGTGCTTCCTTACTACCATCTTTACGTGTAGCCTGAGACTCCTACCTTGTGAATAAACTTCATCCTGCTTCACCTATATTATTTGCTACCCTGCATCTTAATTTACCACAATGGCGATGAGAATGGGCTTTCACGTTATTTCTTCCTCCCGAACTCTTTCATGATGCAGCCATTCTCAATCTATATAAGTCCACCAGACAGATAACCTCCCCAGGTTCTCGGTCCCCTGTCTTTGTTCACCATGCCTCTCAAGCAGCTTTTCATTAGAGCCACAGGCATCATGTTTTTTTTCTATTGTTTGTTTCCTACAAAACAAAAGGTGGGTTATACTTTCATTAACACTCTGCTGAGACATGTTTTATGGAAAGTGTTTACAGAATAGATAGGATGAATAGCACAACGTGTGCAGGTGATAGCTTCACTGTCAGAAGGAGCATGCATATGGGAATCAAAGGTACAACTTCTTTGTAACAACTTTTAATGTACCTAGCATGACAATTTAGTCTCTATACATTCACTGTGACAGCAAGATTTTAAGAGAAATCGGAGCAGCAAATACAGCAAAAATAATGATGAAGTTAACTTCACCAAAATAATGTACTTTCTTTCTTGAGTGCATCTTTGAGCCAGCAAAATATTTCAGTGAGATCAGCACCGTAAAGATCATAGGTGTGAATCCTGGCAGACCCAACCTCCCACCCTTGCAAGGATGATTGACTAAATACAGAGAGTTGGGTAAACCTTCAACTATGGGGCTTTAATATTTAAAATCCGCTCAAAGAAGGAGCGAAACTGTTTCTTCACTATTTGAATAGCACAATTAATTAAATTGCTTGTTGGCGTGTGTATAAAATATGTTATTACCCAAATCAACCGCACGTATTGATCAACTTTGGCCCTGCTATGATTCAAATTTAACACCTGCATACCTTCCTTTACAATCTAAGTCAAAGGATTAGAAAAGCTATTCATATTTTGCTCAATTTACTTATGGTGTCATAGAATTATATTGATAAGGATTCTTTTTATGATACCCAATGTATTTACAAGGGATTTCAACAATTTATTGGAATTGATTGTATACAGCCTTACTAGCACTCACTAATTGCCACATATGTATGAAATATTCTAACTTGATTGACCATTGGAACGTGATCTCTCAAACACATTTCAAGTCCCCTATATGTATACTGTTATATATATGTACAAACAAAAAGTGTGGAATGTTGGCACCACACCAAAGGTAAAAGTTTTCTACTTTAACACAATCTGAAAACACTATACTTTTAATGAGTTTCACATTCTAAACCAATCAAATTTTTTATGAGAATTATTTTCCTGTGCATTTTAGGCACAGCAATTAACATCGAATCCACTATGCTTAGTTAACCATACAGTTCTGCCAAAGAAAAGCACCACATCAAAATATGTTCACCAGAAAAGCACAGGAAAAATAATTACCTTGCCACTTAATATAATCAAATATATTCGTGCAAAGCTCAAAATGTATCCTTCCCCTTGGTTATTCAGTAAGCACTGCAATAACTAGTAATAGTACATGATGTATACTCTATGCGGTAAATTTCTTCACGTTGTCAAACTATTCTTTAATGAAGTAATTACATGATGCACACAGTAGCATTGGTTTTAAGACGAAGGAATGTTGCATTCTGTACTGCTATACACATTTCAATACAGATTGTTTTCTCTATAAAGTGTATTATGTTCATTTTCATTTTTCAAGCTTTATTCGACTATTAAAAACAATCACAAAAGCGTACAGTAAAACACAATACAAACATTACGTTAAAAACAAAGGCTCAGCAATGAAGAATTTCAGAAAGTTAAAACACCAGACTTTTCCTGTGAGAGATGGCTCTGAGTAAAAAAGTAGCAGTAAAAAAACAGATGTCTGCAGAGTCAAGTGCAAATAATTCCATGGCTTGGGTAATAGTATACACTGAGAATCTTAAAAACATAGGTCTGAGATAGAGACGGCGAAGATGCATATAGAGTGGGCAAATAAGCATGAAATGCAGAGTACTTTGCCTAGTCTGACCATCACAGGGACAGGGAGAATGGCTATGAAGTATTATGTAAAGTGTCACTGTTGTACAAGCTAAATTACACTTGATTCCTACCTTTGGGAATGGTGATTTGACAACCAAGGTCGTAATCTTGCTGGAGCCGATAAATAGCAACTTCCTGCAGTCGAGCACGCTCCAGTTCAGACAGACTTTGTATGGGGACTGACTTCAGGCGAACACTGCGTCCTGACATGCTGTTCCACGTAAAATCACCCTGAGAGATGGAGAAAAAGAAAGTAAACTATTAGATCACTCATGAAACTTAACAGCAGCCTTAAATCAATAAATTAGAGATGGGAAAATATTGTTCAATTCTTAACATATTGATTTCCTATTCTCTTGTCGTTTCTTTATCTTATTTCCTTGAAATTCCAATCAGGTGCCGTTATATCAAGTTTCTACTGGACTATAAACAACCAAGCGAATATTCAATAAGCGGATCCAAGAACCATTCTAGATAAAACCTTCACATATCAAATCTACATCTTACCCAAAACATGACCCTTCAGCAATATCACACAGAGCAGAGGCGAGCAAGTATTCAAAAGCCCAACATCAGTGGCATAACGAACCTTGAGGGGGGCCCCCTGCAGGGTAAGTGAAGGGGCCCCCTCCGGACTCAATCTAGAGCTCCCCAGCAGAAGTGCGGTGCTGATGGGGCCCCCTGGAGGGTGAGGGCCCCCCACACAGCAGGGGCTGCAGGGGCCTGTGTTAAGCCCCTGCCCAACATGGATCTCACTACTAAATACTATAAGCCTCCATTACATTGTCAGCATTTCAATTTTGTATGATTTACAGTTCTGCAAAATCCCATCACGGGTTTTACTTTTTTCCAATAAATTCATAGGAAAAGTAGACTACTGCCAGATGCCTTTAGAGTTGCTGAGTTCAGTGCTCTGAGTGCAGCCATGTCCCTCATGTGCAATGTTCCAAGCAACTGACTTCTTGCCAGGTAGGTCAAGGCTCTTTTGTCCTTGTGTTTTGGATGAATGTGCAATGTCATTGAGCCCCGGCTTACAGAATGTGTTCACATTTAAGCAGGTTTTATTTTTTTATTCTATCTCCACAGTTACACCAACTCCCACAAGCAGGACACATCAAAATTAAATGAAGCAAAAATATAATTTTTTGTTTAACAGTTTCAAGAACGCATTTCGTGCATGTAAGCGTGCTCTTTTTTCAACTGGTACCACACCTTGAAGACAATTGAAAAAAATCCTGGTTTTCACTAGACAATATAAAATGCGCGCATTTTAATAATGGGTACAGGGGAATCCAACAAAACGACCACTGTTAATTTATTTTGAAAATACAGTGTGTATTGGTGCTACTAACAAAACAATGCACAGTCTTTCAATTGGGATGCACACAAACACTATATAATCACAAAATGTTCACCATGTTAATGGTTCATTTAAAATGCACTGATGTGATAGACTCCTGTAAGTATTTAAAGAAAATTCCTAACGCCATGAGCAGTTACTACACAAACATGGCTGCCATTGGTGTTGCACACTCAGCCCTTGCTTGGTAACCCTAATTGGACTTTAAAGTCTAACTGGCCCCAACACATTTTCAAAACAAAAGTGTACTTTAAATGTTATACTGAAAAATCCCTAATCCATTTAAAATCTGTTTGAAGTACAGAAAATATATGTAAACAATACAAATCACAGTTACACTTGATCAGAACGGGCAAGCCTCAAATACAAAATGCAACTAATTATTTAAAACAACAAAAACTGGACAGCCTTTACCAATACCCTCTCCATAACGAACTAGAGTAGGCCTTCTGGTACTAATCTTAGTTGCAGACTATTCCACTGAGCAGTGGAAAGACCAGTCCAGCCCAGGGTCGCTGAGATAATGTTAGGTGAAGGGATTTAGTGGGAGCACTATTCATTTGAATAACTATCCCTGCAGTTGAAACAAATACTTATTCCTGTGATAAACAAGAATCCGCAACACAATGAATATGGAGTATCTCATAGGCCTTCAAACCCACTAGGCAAAGAGGTACTGATAAACAGCCTGACCAAACCAGGCCTCAATCGCTAGTGTATAGTCAACACAATGTTTAAGAAGGAGGTGGACCAAAAGCTAGGTCACACCTCTGCAAGTCTCCATGAAAGTGGCATTACATATGCATGGCTAATTAGTGGCCTCCCCACTCACGAGGTAAACTTCCCCTTCAACATTCAGATATGCAATTACTGGTGTAATCATGGCAATATATAGTCACATCAAAACGCCATAGGAATACAGGCTTAAGTCCTCGATTACTGACAATCATTATATATCAAACAGGAGCTGCAAACCTTTTAGGGTCTTAATTTAAGCAAAAATATAAAAGCCCACTCGCACTGCAATTTATAAATTGAAACTCTGAGGCCACTGAGAATAAAATGAAAAAAACAACCTGCTCTCACAAGAAATAGTCTGACAACCTAGCACACATGGTGATTGGATAGATGGACGGGCCCAATGTAGTGCTGAAAATATGGTTCAAGGCTAATTAACAAAGGGTTTGCAGCTCAGGTAGTGGCTTAAACCTAAATGAAAAAGGTTCTTAAATAGAACCACATGCATGTCTTATAGGCCCACTGGCTCAAAGGGATAATATAATTGTTAAGTCCCTGTCGCTAGTTTATTTCGAACAGGACTAGGTTTCTAAGAGCTGATTGTCCATGGTCTTTAAAAGTTGGTAAAGAATGGATGCGAGGTTATCCATGTTAAGAACACAGAATAGGAACATGTTTATATCAATATATAGGTACTGTATGTTTTGACATGATGGACAATGAATGCCGCACAGCCAACAGAAGGGAGACTTAACACAGTAGTCCCAAAGAAGCCCCTGCACATTATTCTCTTTATTCATCTGCTTGTAAAAAACGGTTATAGAAATGTCACTTTGTCAAAGTTCTAGTTCTTCAGCAAGGAAGCTATTTAATTGTGTAACAACCGGGAGAAAACTTATCTTCAATTACAACCCTTCACCACTTGACCCTCAAGATACCTAGGGCAGTGAAATGTTTACTCGGCAAGGCAGTGTCTGCTACAAATTGATGAGAGAAAATGACACTCAACAACACTATCAATCCACCAAGAGCTTATACTTAATGATAATTTAAAAAAAGGTTCTTGTATTCTACACACAGCTAAATACCACTCACAAATTTGCAAATATTCACAAGTTTGCAGAATAGCATGCAAATCCTCAAAACGTGTGTTACAAGAACTAATGCAGTACATTTCCTCCCTGGTTTTGCCAGGAGGCTACCAAACACCAAAACCGGTGTCTACAATGCCTATCAGTGGGATCTCAATAAACAAAACATTTGCAGGCAGGCTTTAACAAACGATATAAACCAAAAAACTACTGCCTACTGACTTTAGCAAATCGTTTTCGTAATCAACAAGCGCTAGTCAAAGTGTTGAACGATAAAAATACATCTGCTAATTGTTTTTGTCGAAAGATTGTCTTCGCAATCATTAACTTCGTGTTACTATAAGGGAACCTGCTTCTAGTGTTTCTTTTTACCTCCTGTGATTCAAAGTTTATCTTAAGGTAGCTAGTTAGGGATATGCGAAATACTTCGGAGTAATAAAGGGCATTTTAAAAATTCATTCTAACATCAAGGGAAGCCAAAGAAGGACTTTCAGAAAGAGTAATGTCATCTAACTCCTTTGTGCCTGTGCCAACTTATTTTGTGATGAGGAGGGTGACATTATGTGGGGGTATATCAGATTTTGGAAGAGTAGCAAGCAGGGCAGTGGCGTTACAGAGATGTAAAAGCAACCTACATGCTTCAATCATGCCAAAAAACGATGAATTGTGGGTGTTCTTGTTAGAGTTGACCGCTTTAAGCCTGTGAATGAAATGATCAATCCCTAGTCCTTTTATGCTTTTTACACATTCTATATAATAGATAATATTATTGTTTTTTTTTTTTTTTACAGAGATCAGCTGGAAGCTGCAGCCGTTATCGCCAAACGTACCTCTGCGATCAAAATAAGGCATTTACAGGTTCAATCGATGGCACATTCGTCAACATGCATTTCCTAAAAAGCCTCTTGGTAAATCAGCCAGAAAGGATTTTTGCTTTTTAGTAAATATTTTCTCAGAATCTGCTTTCAGATGTCCAGTTTATGTAAGGACTCCGCTATATTTGGACTGGTGCTTGAGTCGGTGCAGGCTAACAGAGATAAAAAGTTGAGTTTAGGACAAGTGCTTACTATTGCCAGTTACTGTGCCCTGAGCGAACACAGAAGGATAACACCACTCACTTTGAATTCAAACTAACTAGGTAAACAGAAGAAAAGTAAAATTTCAGACGCTGGGCGCTATTTCAGACATGAAAAAAATATTCAAATGTTCTAAATTTTGAAACCTCTTCCACAGTGCAAATGTTCACCTAAACCTACCTCGTCTCCTGCTCCTATTTGTAATTTTTTACATCTGGCCATTGAGATAACATTAGATGTCTTACCACACTATTGCTTTTCACCCAGCAAATCATACATAATATACAGACATACATAGAGGGGCTTTTTGCTCATTGGACTTCATCCACGGGTCTCTTGGCCTGTCATTCACATTTTGTTTCAGCCCATTACAACATACTGGCCAGTCACTTTGCCCATTTGCTCCCTTTGCACTTAGGTGAAAATTTTTCTCTCACACAATAGTTCATTTCTCTTCAGTTGCAAATCTGGAGCAAAGGGCGCTTTTAGAAAAAATTATATAAAGTTTAAACTCCTGTTATTTATATTACTTGGAGTCCTTTTGACGTTTTATTTTTGAGGCATGTGATTGAAATATATATAGTATATGCGATTCTCTAATCCCTATATAAATGTTAGTATCTAATTTCTTTATAATCAGTGACTTGTGGCGCACCCAGTCCTTGATTATTAAGAAAAGACAACTATTGTAAGTTGAGTTCTGACACCACAATGCCTGCTGCCAGATCTAGCACCCAAGGTGAAAGGCAGGTCAGGTGATGGTGCATAATTAGAGGAGCTGTTCATAGCAAAGAAAACAGAACGGGGCAGATTTATGATGCCCATGCGCCGCAATTGCGTCACTTAATTTGACGCAACGGCTGCGCAAATAATGCGCCCTATTTACAACGTGACGCATCCCCTAGCTGTAAAGCACTGCGCTATAAGGAGGCGTTCCTGCGCAGGGGGGGGCGTTCCTGCGCATGAACGCCTCCTGAAAGTGGCTGAGTGAAATCTATGAGATTTCACTCAGTCACTTTCAGGGCAATGCTGCGTCAAAACCCTGCGCCTGCTTGAAGCAGGCGTAGGTCTTGACGGAGCATTGTGTAGATGGGGCACCCCCGAGCCTTGCTGGAGCTGCGTCGCGCTTGCGACGCAACTCCAGCAATGCGCCACCTTTCCGGCACAGATGCGTCACGCATCTGTGCCGTTTTTGCACCAGGGTGCGCCGCATTATAAATGCGGCGCACCATGGGTGGCGGAGCTGTGGCGCACGTTAACTGGCGCATCCCTGGGGATGCGCCAGTTAACATTAATCTGCCCCAACATGCTTTTCTTTCTTCTGCTCTATTTTTTAGCTTACAATGACTAGCAAAGAGAACGTGTTTATTTTTGCACTCCTTAGAGAGCAGCAATAATCTTTCTGCATGTTTCTACACATTCAGAGCTAGTGCAGTCTTCATTTTTTGTAAAAGCAAAAAACAGACATATTGAACTGTTAACTAACAGGATTTTGATGGGTTTAATTTTGCACTAGAGGTTTTATTTTGATCCTTCATGTTCAAACATGCTTGCTCTTTCACATATGAAATATCTATGCCATTGCTTGTGGAAAAGGTGATGGTGTGACCATGTATTATATGGGATAAAATACCCTGAGGCATAAGTCACCTCAGAGCGCTATAATCTTATAAAGGAACTTCTTGGTGACTTGCAATATACTTAGAGTATTGAGATATATAGATTTCTATATATATATATATAAAAACAAATGTATGTCTGTCTGTCTGTTTGTCCTTTATGCATTACTACACCATTTATCCGATCGGCATGAAACTTTGGGAAGTTGTTGAGTACACTCCCGCGAAGGTTTCTGGCAAAAAAAAAAAAAAAGTGAAATATCGGTCCCCCAGGGCCCTCAAAATCTTTCAAATACTGAACGTTTACAGTTTCCGATGCGACTTGCTTTTGCAATGACCATGAACAAAGCACAAGGACAATCGCTGCAAGTGTGTGGACTACATTTGGAGAATCCGTGCTTCTCACATGGACAACTGTATGTGGCGAGCTCACGCGTCGGAAAACCTGATTTATTCGTGTACGCACCAGACGGCAAAACAAAAAATACTATGTACCCACAAGCACTCGAATAAATAAACAGAATTAAAACACTTTAAAATGTTTTCCATATTAAAATGAATAGGTTTTAATAAAAATGACAAAATGTAAATTGAATGTTATCACAAGTTTCCTTAAATTTCCTTTCTTCTGAGATCGCAGCAACGCGCTAGCTAATATATATATATATATATATATATATATATATATATATATATTCACTGAAAAAACCATAGATTTCACACCAGTTATAGTTAGGAATTAGCATTTAAAAAACCTATTAAATTCACTGAAAAAAACATAGGTTTCACACCAGTTATAGTTAGCTGGAAATTTTACTGATATAAAACCATTGAAATTCCCACGTTATAGTTAGATGGACTCACTATAACTTGCGCGTGCAATGCACTGCTGATGACATCACATATTACATCACTCATGACATGGTCAGTGACATCACTCATGACATCACTGATGACACCATCCAGTGAATGTGTGTCTTTCTGAAAAATAAATATATTTTATATATGTATATGTAAAAGTTGATGGAAGAATAAATGTTTAAATAAGTGTCTAAATGGATGGTTTTTAAAAATTGATTGCTTAACTGGCTTAATAAGACATCATCAGCAGTGCATTGCACGCGCAAGTTATAGTGAGTCCATCTAACTATAACGTGGGAATTTCAATGGTTTTATATCAGTAAAATTTTCAGCTAACTATAACTGGTGTGAAACCTATGTTTTTTTCAGTGAATTTAATAGGTTTTTTAAATGCTAATTCCTAACTATAACTGGTGTGAAACCTATGGTTTTTTCAGTGAATTTCATAGGTTTTTTAAATGCTAATTACTTTGTATATCGAGTTTCTAACCTTTTTTTTTACAATTTGCTGGTTTTTTAAAAGTATTCATGTTTTTTTTATATAATTTTTTTCTTTTGCGCTTTGGGTGCGCGCTCCGGGAAGCTTTCATCTAAGCTCTCCGGTAAGCTTTTCCGTGAGCTCATCTGAAAGCGCACCCAGAGCGCAACTGTCGTTCGTGAAAAAAAATATGAATGAAAAGTTAATAATAATGCAAAACATTTCGTACCATACAAATAAAATTAGTTTTTTTTAATAAGGAAAATGATTATGCATTTCTGTAAAAGTTTGATGACGTCACTTCGGCGCGCAACGTAAGTGCCCTCGGAAGCGCCTACGTTCGCGGCGCATAAACGCACGCAAAAGCGCCTACGATCGCACCACGTTTGCGCCCCGGAAGCGCCTACGATCGCGCTGCGTAAACACACCGGAAGTGCTCCGGAGCGCGCAGCGTAAACGCGTCGGGTCATGTGACCCTAAAATAACACTTTTCATTGGTTGCTAACAGTTTTTTTTTACAATGAATGAAATCCCCACCCATTTCCTTCACTTCTTCTTTCACTTTTGTGACTGAAAGACCTGCCTTTTTTGCTGTTGCATATTTCTTGATTAATCATGGCTGCCAGACCATCCAGCAGTGAAGAGGACTCCAATGATTTCATTGATGAAGAGCCTCCTCAGCCGAAGGTCAAAGAACATTTCATCTGGAAATTTTTTAAGTTTCCAGCAGACCAGAAAAAGGTGAATGCACCAAAAGTAGAGTGCAGGATCTGCAAACAGGTCCTGTCACGGGGTAACCCCCAAAAAAAGTATTCTTTTGGCAACTTCACCATGATTCGCCATGTGGAGAGGAGGCACCCCCAGAATTTTGCCCGGGAAAGTGTCAGGGCTCTGGCACAAGAGGTTCCCAGAGATGGGGCCTCTACATCAACAGGAGGAGCAACTTCTTCTGGGAGAGAGCAATCGCAGGAGCAGGTGGCAAACATACAGCCTGCATTTAACCATGGGGTCGTCAAATGCAGATACTGCAATCAACTCCTCACCTATGGGGAGCAAAGTGTCCTGCTCATGGTTCGAGCATTGGAGAACCATCGCTGCCCTTCCCACCCCTAATTTTTTTCTTTTCTTTTTGCTCCTGTTGAGCAGTTTCCATTCCCTGTTTTTGTTCCTGTTCAGTTAAAAGAAGAAAACCAAAAGTTCTTTTCAGAACTACCTCCAATTCTCATCAAAGAGCTATATTCTTAAAAAAATGAAGAGTAAGTGAAATATAGTGCATTGATAATTGAAAGGAGAATGAGTAAGAAAGAACAGAAAGGTATGAGAGGTGAAAGGAAGTGAAGTAGGAGGAATGAAAGAAGGTGAGTGTTAGAAAAGAAAGTTATGACACAGTGAATAAACTGGAGGCCTCATTTCTGAAAAGTGACGCATCGCTACGTGAAAACAGCGATGCGTCACTTTTCTGGACGCACTCCTTATGACATTCCAGATATGTCATATTTAGTATATGACTAATCAATTCGCAAGGAGTTACAGATATGTCAGTATTTCTGACGTATCTGTAAACACAAAAGTAACGCATTGCTGGAGTGCGTCACAAAAGTGACGCAACTCCAGTAATGTGTCCTTTCACATGGAAAAAGCACCATGTGAAAGGTTTGCTTTGAAGCAGGCGCAAGATTTTGGCGCAACAGCATCCTAAAAAAGACGCACTGCGTCATTATTACCAAACTTTTTGCAGGGGAACACCCCCTCTGCATGCATTATACCTGACACTATTTTTAAAAAGTGACGCATCTAGGTACATGGGTCACTTTTTAAAACTCTGCGCCACATTATATCTGCATCAGGTATAATGTATGCAGAGGGGGCAATCCCTCGCAAAAAGCTTGGTAATAACGACGTACTGAAATCTATGAGATTTCTTTGCGTCACTTTTAGGATGCTGTTGCGTCAAAATCTTGCGCCTGCCTCGCGTCACTTTCATGTTTACAGATATGTGAGAAATACTGACGTATCTGTAACTCCTTGCAACATGATTCGTCATATATTAAATATGACACATCTGGAATGTCATAAGGAGTGCGCACAGAAAAGTGACGCATCACACCAGCAGTGTAATAAAATGTGCCTCGTTGCACTATATTTAAAGGATGCAACAGCATCCTAAAAGTGACGCAGTGAAATCTCAAACATTTCACTGCGTCGCTATTACAAAGCTTTTTGCGGGGGAACACCACCTCTGCATGCATTATACCTCACGCAAATATAATGTGGCGCTTGATTTTAAAAAGTGACCCATCTACCTAGATACGTCACTTTTTAAATATAACGCAACGAGGCACATTTTTTTACACCACTGGTGCGATGCGTCACTTTTCTGTGCGCACTCCTTATGACATTCCAAGTAACGCATTGCTGGAGTGCGTCACAAAAGTGACGCAACTCCAGTAATGTGTCCTTTCACATGGAAAAAGCACCATGTGAAAGGGCTTGCGTCAGTCTAACACCTGCTGTAAAGCAGGCACAAGATTTTGACGCAACAGCATCCTAAAAGTGACGCAGTGAAATCTCAAAGATTTCACTGCGTCGCTATTACAAAGCTTTTTGCGGGAGAACACCCCCTCTGCATGCATTATACCTGACGCTATTTTTAAAAAGTGACGCATCTAGGTACATGGGTCACTTTTTAAAACTCTGCGCCACATTATATCTGCGTCAGGTATAATGTATGCAAAGGGGGCATTCCCCCGCAAAAAGCTTGGTAATAACGACGTACTGAAATCTATAAGATTTCTCTGCGTCACTTTTAGGATGCTGTTGCGTCAAAATCTTGCACCTGCCTCGCATCACTTTTATGTTTACAGATATGTCAGAAATACTGATGTATCTGTAACTCCTTGCAACATGATTCGTCATACATTAAATATGACACATCTGGAATGTCATAAGGAGTGCGCACAGAAAAGTGACGCATCACAACAGCAGTGTAAAAAAATGTGCCTCGTTGCACTATATTTAAAAAGTGACGCATCTAGATAGATGCGTCACTTTTTAAATATTGCATAACAATGCGCATTTTTTTACACCGCTGGTGCGTCACAAAAATTGACGCACAGGAGGAGCAAAACTAGCAGCGCAAGGCCTTCATAAATATGGTCCTGGATTTTCCCCGTGCTTCGCCGGTGCGCGTACCATGCGCTTCCCCCCCGCGCAAAACGAAAAAAAAAAAAAAAAAATTAATGCCCTGCAGGACCCTATTTTAGCCCCTACATCAAACCTAGGGGGTCAGAGGGGGTCTACTCTTCCCCCTTATGGTCATTTGCCCCTTTTTTTTTCAAACCCCTTGTGTCTCGATTTTACTGAGACACAAGATGGCGGCCGCTCCAGACTGTTTAGAATGTTTACAGACACCCAAGAGCCAATCAGCTTCCTGCGCGCAAGTCGCGTGTCGCGCCTGGAGCGCACTCCGGTGCGCGCACCGGAGAGCGCCTATAGATATATATATATTTTTGAACCTAAATTACTCAAAATCCACTGCAGCACATATCTTGAGACATAGCAAAGGCATATCGGGCTACCAGTCCCTTCAATTTTGCCAAGTTTGCTGGAAATCCATTCAGCCGTTCGGGCTAAAAGTGAAATCGACCGCCCTATGGAAATTTACATGGGGAAAACGCGTTTTGGGACCCCCCTTTTATCTCGGCCCCCGCTTGACGAATCCCCCCCAAACTTTCAAGGAAGGACCCGAGCTCGACGAGGCCATTTTCAGGAAATTTTCAGGCAGATTCGTCAACCGGTGCCAAAGTTATTCCAAATAGAATTTAGAGATTTAACATTGAAAAAAATCCTAACTATAACTACCTACTGGCGACCGCCAGTAGGTAATATTATATATATATATATATATATATATATATATATATATATATATATATATATATATATCCAGCTTGTTAAAAGCCAGCGCTATAAGTTTTCCAATACTTGTTGCAGTTTGGGTGGTGAGGGGAACTACAAAATTGTCCAAGGTTAATTGGCACCTTAGGTAAAATTATTCAGGTTCACATATTTTCATTCCTTTCGTATATTACCCATTTCTCAATTTAAAGAAGGCTCAATGAAGTATTACCTACAAAATATTATGTAACAGCAAGGGGAAAAGTGGTCTATTTTCAATCTGATGCATTTAAATATATTGCGCTGACCAATCATTAATTCAATTGGAAAAATATGCAGAGTGATCACAGTTTACCTCAAGGTTTATGAAGAGCATTTGTATTAAAGTACAACAGATCAGTTTTCTCTACTGTGAGACATTTATAGATAACAAGCCTTCAGAAACACTGGCCAAAGTAGATGCAGAGCCGCTCTACTACAACCTGACTTATACACAATAAGATTTTCAAAAGGAGGTAAGTAGTTGCGGATATGTATACTTATATTACATATGGCTTCGATTTAAACCTGAAGAGCCCTCACTTGGAGCCTGACAAGTTACACGCCAGTTCACTAGATCATCGAGGGTATGGTCTAGACTGCCATGGTAGAGGAACACTGGTCATATTTAGAGATCACAGCCAGTTGGGCTATTGTTGTGTAGTTCCTACAAATCTATATAGTATCTGTGCGTTTAGGTAACAAAAACTAAGAGATTGGTGTCCAGACGATTCCAGACACCCCCAGGATATGTTAGTCTGTAGACCAGCTAGCTCACAGTGCCACTAGAAGCTCCACAATCTTACCAAGGAGCGAAGTTTCTGGACACTATCGAACAGGACAACCCTGACCCCTCAGGGATCGTGGAAACAGCACAGTACTTTTTGCTCAGTCAATCGTGCTTACTCGGTCGCAGAGAGAAAGACAGAATAAACGGTGGGGACGTTTTTAATCAGCATTTATTGAACCAGCGTCATTCTAGTATAAAGTACATGTGCTGCAACAACCATTAGACAGAAACAGATGCATTTGGTTATGAGCACCAACATAGTAAATACAAGGTAGAATTCTACCATGATGCTAAAACAATAAATATATGTAGGAATATATATACACATGGCAGTATTCAAGAGTACTCCTACAATGCAAACAAATGCAAGACTGCTGCTCCATTTAATGCTGATCCATTAAGAGTTGTGACAAGCAAAGGACATATGGATTGCTCAAAGTCCCGAAAAGTCCATTACGAGAAACTTTTCACATTTCAAGCATCTGCCTCGATGTTTTTCAGCTCCAGACCCTACGAGTGAGTGCCTAAGTAAAGCATTTGAGTCTACATATACAATGTCAGATGACAGTTTAACTTCTTCACCTCGTACAACTCAATCTGGAAGACTGGTGCGAGCACCTCAACAACTCATTGAGGAACTCAATGTATTTATGTTGTACATAGTTTTTATTTAACAGAGTGGGAGATGTAGAGTCGGGTGATCATGTGCATTAGGACACTTGTGGTCCTCCGCAGACTCTTTAGAAAATTACAAAATCAGTTGGGTGTGTCTGGATGTAGTCAAAGTTTGTGACTAATGCATCCAGTTAACAGTTGTATGCTGAAGAATAAAGATGTGTGCTACCGAACTCCTTGTGTGGCATAGTCGTTTGTGTGCTCCAGAGCTGGTGTAGATGCAACCGGGATGTAACACCCCCCCTGAAGCTACACCCCTGTATGTTTTATTATACTGTTTCAGTTACAGGACGTAATGGTGGTTAAGCACCAAGAGATTAAATGACACAAGTTTAAATAAAACTGCCTCTCCCACAAACACGTTCTCCCCAAATCAACGCATCCGGAGCAAAACACGTCAATCATCTCAGCTATATAAACTTAAGGAATGTGCTGCTGGCAGCGGCAAACCAATGACTGGATACAGTCCGCTTAAGCTCTTTACTTTGCCAAATGGTAAAAGAGCCCTCGCCGTGTACAATACATTTTGCAATACCAGATATTTTGACCACTTCTTTCTAATAACATTGCAATCTATTTGCATGCATATTATAGCATTTTATTAGCAATACCTATGCATTATCAAACACTTTCAATGTTAATATTTGGGTAAAGGCAGGATCCGTTATACTTTTGATGGAAAAGCTTTCAGGAAAAAGCTTTTTGGAAGTCTGCCGTCTCTCTGGCTCTGTGCAGGGTGCTGAAAAGGCAACTGAAAACAGATGAGCACGGGAAACACGTTGCTCCAATAGTACTGGATTTCAATATACAGAGAACGTTCATCATACTTAACCCTTGAAATAAAACTGATAATTCTACCAGGTGTCCCAGCCCAGCAGCAAATGCTGACAGAGCGCCAGCACCATGCTTGCGTGGATGGGGTTAAGAGTGGGTGGAGGGGGGTTCCAGTGCCTTTTTAGAATACCATATATTTTGTTGGACCATGGGTGATATGCCGTAATGAGTTTAACAGGAATTGTTTTATTCTGATCCTTACTTCTTGTTTGTAAAGTATCTAATCTCCTCAACTTTTTCACTCGATTTTTCGCTTTTCCAAGTACTTCTGGGTCATAACCCCTGAATAGAAATCTTTTTTCCATGTCATTCAGTGTAGCCATAAAGTCTGTGTCTTTAGCACAATTCCTCCTTGCTCTATAAAATTCACCGTAAGGGATTGCATTTATTTGTGTTCTAGGGTGAGCGCTTTCTGCATGTAACAAGGAATTGCATGAGGTCTCCTTTCTATGCATTTTACTTAACTTATCACCCTCAACAAATAGTTCCACATCCAAAAACACCAACGTTTTTGCATTGTAGTCCATGGTGAATTTGATATTAAAAGTATTGTTATTGAGGAAGTCAAAGAACTCTTTTAATTTATCCACTCCTCCTGTCCATATCAGTAGACAATCGTCTATGTATCTGCCATAGTACATGATATATACTGTTTTGCGACTGTAAAGAGCGAGTTCCACCATAATAGACCTCTAATCACATCGCAGAAATGATTTTTAGAAAATGTTAAGTATTATTTTGATGATACTTTATTACATAAACTTTTATGAATTTTAGTAATTTTATAATTGTTTAATTTTTCTTTAGCCCTGACGAAGTCCGTTAACTGTATTTAGTTAGGACGAAACACGTGTTGGCAAAGGAAAAGAAAAGGAAAAGCACTGAGTGACTGGAAAGAAGAAAAATAAAGAAGTTTTTGAAATATACTGGATTCATTTCTTCTGTTTTATTTTGATATTATTTGGATGCTTCTTGTGAACTGATTCTAAGATAATGCTTTGGTAATTGCTCAGGAAGAGAATTATTAAAAATTCATTATATAGACAGAACTCTTTTTGCCTATTTCTACAGTTTTTGACAAGGGACTGTATCTCAACCTTTGAGCAGTACTAAGCCTGATAGACTATTCATCTAATAGGAACACTATAAGCGCAAAAAGCCCCTCTTGTCATTTGTTAAATTATCTGTATTTTGTGGGGTTTGCAGCTATTAGTGTAATACATATTAAGACTAATAATTGACAATGTGTTCTAGATCAGAACGGAGTAAAGTTGCAGAAGATATGTTCAAAAATCTTAATGCAGGCATTTCTGTTAATAGAGCAGTCACTCAAAGCACATTAAGGGTAAATGAAGGATTGAAAAAGAAATTTGAGAGACTAGAAAGGTTAAAAAAAACAGATCACCAAATGGTGGGACGGAGCGACTCTTAAAGAATATATCAGGTTGGAGAGAATACCTAGGGGTCTTCGATCTAACTTGTTTCCAACATATGATGATCTGGAGGAAGATCTGTTACAAATATGGGAAAAGGAGTTGACAGGAAATTCAATGAGACTAATGAATATATTAATTGAAAATTGTGATCGGAAAGTTATGCAAGCAGTAGAACAGGTAGACCTATTAGAAAAAGAGATAGAAGATCTAAAACTTGTAGATACCACTAAGAAAAATTATTCCATCCTAGAAGATATTTTGAGTAAATTTGAGGAAGAAATTAAGGATAAAAAGGCAAGGAAGTTGAAGAGGGATGAGAATGACTACCGAAATGGTAGAGTTTTTACCTTTGCTAAAAAATTTGACATTTTAGTCAAAAATGATATGCAACGGAGTGGTAGTAAGATTTCTCTAGCTTGTGGAATAAGTTCTGCCTCTTCTAGTAATGTTTCTTTGGTAACAGAAGAAGTAAACGCAGAGACTCCAGCCAATACTTCAAATAGCAGTAATTTTTTGCGCGAGGTCCAAAGGATTCGGATAGGGAACAAAGAGGGGAACGGAGCAAGAGGAAGACTAAGAGAGGATGTAGAGGAAAAGGGAAATGCAGGTCCCAGAGACAGAGTAAATACCAGATCTTGGAACAAATCCAAACAATAGATGATAATGCCAATTCTATTCAAATTGTCAATTTATCTAGCTATTCCATGACTGATGACATGACCAGAGTCTTAAGTAAAGGCATGAGCTTTTGTCCAATGGAATTTTGTGACTTAACGGATGTTAAGATAGATTTGTATAAATTCATAAGGAATTTAAAATTGAAACAATTCTTTGCCTTTGATGAGAACCCAAATAAAAAATGTACACCTGATATTGTTGTTGGCGACCTTTGTATACAGGAAATTAGAGATACAGCTTTGCTATTATCCATTACCGAAAATGAGGAGGACCCTGTCACCATGCATAAGGTATTGCAAGATTTGGAATACAATACTAATGAAACTATAGATAGTGGTCTAAGATTAAAATCCAAATGGACACCACAATTGGGGAATGGGAATAGCATTGATGCATTTTATAGAGTGGTTCTTAATGATCTGGATAAAGTAGAAGGCAAAGTTAATGATGTAAGAACTATGAGACACATGGATAACTTAACCATTGGTGAGCGTAAAGCATTGAAGGTTTTAACATCTAATGAAGAAATAATAATAAAGAGAGCCGATAAAGGGGGAAACATAATAATTCTGGATAGAAAATATTATGAGGATGAAATATTAGGACAATTAGGTAAGGTAGAGTTTTATAGAAAACTCCCTAACAACCCCATCTTCAAAATAACTAAACTCATCAATGAGAACTTGAAACTCTGGCATTCTGTTGGATTACTCAATGAGGATGAATTTAAATATCTGACAGTTGATAAACCTAATTTTCCCTGCCTTTATTGCCTACCTAAAATCCATAAAAATGCCACTAGACCACCGGGAAGACCTATAGTATCTGGGGTGGGAGGACCTACAGAAAAAATATCAGAATTTGTGGATACTTACCTTCAACCTTATGTAGTCAATCTGCCATCTACTATTTTTGACACTAAACATGTATTAAATATTATTGAGGATATAACTTGGGAAGATACCATGCTATTAGTGACAATGGATGTGGTCGCTTTATACACAAATATACCGCATGAATTTGGATTAGAAGCCTTGAGATATTATCTCTATAAAAGACCGGTAGAACTATTAGATCACTCCAATATGTTGGTAGATCTGGCTAGGATTATCCTTGAACAAAATGTGTTCATGTTTAAAAAAGATTGGTATCAACAAATATGTGGCTCGGCAATGGGCTCCAGGTTTGCGCCGTCCTTAGCCTGTCTCTTTATGGGACGGTTCGAGGCGGTGCATATCTGGGGCCAACCGGGAGCAATTTGGCAAGAGTATATAATGTACTATGGCAGATACATAGACGATGGTCTACTGATATGGACAGGAGGAGTGGATAAATTAAAAGAGTTCTTTGACTTCCTCAATAACAATACTTTTAATATCAAATTCACCATGGACTACAATGCAAAAACGTTGGTGTTTTTGGATGTTGAACTATTTGTTGAGGGTGATAAGTTATTAAGTAAAATGCATAGAAAGGAGACCTCATGCAATTCCTTGTTACATGCAGAAAGCGCTCACCCTAGAACACAAATAAATGCAATCCCTTACGGTGAATTTTATAGAGCAAGGAGGAATTGTGCTAAAGACACAGACTTTATGGCTACACTGAATGACATGGAAAAAAGATTTCTATTCAGGGGTTATGACCCAGAAGTACTTGGAAAAGCGAAAAATCGAGTGAAAAAGTTGAGGAGATTAGATACTTTACAAACAAGAAGTAAGGATCAGAATAAAACAATTCCTGTTAAACTCATTACGGCATATCACCCATGGTCCAACAAAATATATGGTATTCTAAAAAGGCACTGGCACCTTTTAACCTCTAATATGTCACTACAGAAATATATACCAAAAAATCCTGGAATAACATATAGAAAAGGTAGAACCTTGGGTAACATTACCAGTCCTAGCTACCTAAGAGACAAGGTATTGAAACCATCTTGGTTATACAAACATAACATTGGTTCATATAAATGTAATAACTGTAGCCTGTGCAGAATGGCTTTCACAGATATAAAGGAATTTACCTATAATGGATCCAAGAAATATTATATAAGACAACATATTGATTGTACAACAAAGTATGTGGTATATATAATAATATGCAAATGCCAGCAGATCTATGTTGGGAATACCATAAGAAGTATGAAAGAACGTATAGCGGAACACTATAGAGCCTTTAAAAATATGGACCAGAAATACCCTATAGGTTTGCATGCATTGAATTGTTCCAATAAAAGTTTTTCATTTCATGGTATAGAAAGTATTCCGCCTAACATAAGAGGAGGGAACAGAGAGCTCAGAGTGAGACAGGCTGAAGTACGTTGGATCATCAGGCTACGGGCGGTTACCCACGGGATTAATATTGACGATGAGATGCAATATTTCTTGGGTTGATTTGATACCATTAGATATAATTTATTAGATATGCTAATGGAGAGTTTAACATGTCACATTTGAGAATCACTATACTGGTACTACCCCTGGATATACTATTAGCAATCTCGGAATGATATTGGATTTAGACTGTAACTAGTTTGAACTAGAGGGCTTATATATATGTATGTATTCCTGAATATTGTATGGGGAGAGATAGTGAGTAGACAGTTTTTATATGTATGAAGAGTACTTTGAAAAGATGATAATCAGTTTTCTATTATTGGACATTGAGGCATACTAATAATGAAATACACTATGATTCTGAAGTATGATAATTTAATAAGGTACATGAGTGGTATAACTTAAAGGGCGTCCTTAAATATTTAAAACCTAAATTGATTATTAGATTAGGTACATGAGTGAAGAATAAGTATTACTGACCATGATTATTGATTCCTTTTCGTTAACATTATTAATAATAGTTTTAATAAATAGCAATGTAATCGGATAATTTTGGATGATATAACTGAATGGTTATCTCTTAATAACTATATATACTGAGTTCCGACTTACTAGCCGCATAAGGCAGGATAATCTTTAATAACATCACAAGTACTTCGTGGTTTTGACTAGCCACGTTAAGATGGCGCCCGCATTTGATAGTAGACTCTAATGACTTGTAAGGATATCCGTTTCGTAATGATTTTGTTCAAGTTGTTCTCGTTGAAATAAGACAATATAAATATATATATTTCTTATAATCTAGATTGGAAGTTAATGTATCATTATACACGCTAGGATAGATATTATTACTAACAATCGTATATTTTATAGGGCGTCTGATATCACTTAATTAATATGTGACAATAATAGCGCGCTATAATATATAAACTTTAATAAACACAGTGGTAAGCGTAGTGTACTGGTCTTTTAAGATTTAGCGATTTCAATTTATAATTAGTTAGTCCCCTTCTCCCTTTTTTGAAGTGAGGGATAGTATAAAACCCCTAACAAACATGGCGCCGATGCTAGACGCCGATTACATCAGGACCCCCGTGAATCGAGGCACATGCACGTTTTATCCGGTAAGAACGATTATGATAATGGGAAAAAATATAGTACTAGGCAGTTAATAATACTTTGGTTCTAATACGAAATTCTTTTTATAGATTCTAAGTGTCTTGACCTTGATATTGAAGATGAGAATATATGGAACCTAGTGGACACGATAACTTACGAAGGTACTATTGGCCCTTTTATATTCTCTGTTTAATGCTTAATGCTAAGGACTGGTGATATAGAGTGTCATCTGTAACCTCCCAATATCTGTGCAACTTTGCATAATGAGTGAATATGAGCAGTTATGGGCCCGTTTAGCAGGAGGGTGTGATTTCAGGGTTAATATAGTGACTACCTGGTTTATGTTTAATATAGACTAATGTAAGTTAGACTCCACAAAGAATGTCACCAGGGTCATTAGAGTCAACATAAACGGATCTGGGTAGCTTCCCCCGCCCCCCCGACCCTTCGTTTTGCGTTCCCTTTTTGAGGTATGTGAACCCTTGTCAATGGATTATCAAATGTATAGAAACCCGCCTAAATAACAACTACCCATATGGGTTCTTTTGTGTACATGAAGGCTCCAATATGAAGACTATGAGAATTTGGTCTATAAACATTATTTAAGACATACTTGGGATCGCAATCTGGTGGAACTAGTCTGATATGAGTATATCAGTGGAATCAACTGAGAATATCGTTTTGTTATGTAATGTGATTTCAGGTTAACTTAGTAACCAGGGGGTTTATAAATTGAAACGTAGATTAATATATATCTATGGGCCTGCATTATATGAAATACTGTGGACTCATGCACTAAATAATGGATGTTTCTACTTTATGTCTAAAATACAATATGTATTCTCTAGGAATTTTCAAGTTGTGATCACCTGAGGTCTCGCCAATACCATAGATTAAAGATACTCATTGGTGAGTCTAGCATCAAAACATATATATATTCCTGTGTTGAATGGACTCTGAGATTGCCTGATTTGTAGTCATGTGTAGCATGAAAAGTATAGAAAGCTTAAGAGTTGCTGACATTGATTCCTCTCTTTGTTAAGATTTTTTCTGAAATGAAATTTTGAAAGAATGATTTGACAAATCTGTAAATATGAGAATATGATTTTTTATGATGGGAATTATTAGTAATGTCTCTGGATATGAGCATTCCAGATGAATGAATTATTAATTGTACTGTTTTGCGACTGTAAAGAGCGAGTTCCACCATAATAGACCTCTAATCACATCGCAGAAATGATTTTTAGAAAATGTTAAGTATTATTTTGATGATACTTTATTACATAAACTTTTATGAATTTTAGTAATTTTATAATTGTTTAATTTTTCTTTAGCCCTGACGAAGTCCGTTAACTGTATTTAGTTAGGACGAAACACGTGTTGGCAAAGGAAAAGAAAAGGAAAAGTACTGAGTGACTGGAAAGAAGAAAAATAAAGAAGAAGTTTTTGAAATATACTGGATTCATTTCTTCTGATTTGTTTTGATATTATTTGGATGCTTCTTGTGAACTGATTCTAAGATAATGCTTTGGTAATTGCTCAGGAAGAGAATTATTTAAAATTCATTATATAGACAGAACTCTTTTTGCCTATTTCTACAGTTTTTGACAAGGGACTGTATCTCAACCTTTGAGCAGTACTAAGCCTGATAGACTATTCATCTAATAGGAACACTATAAGCGCAAAAAGCCCCTCTTGTCATTTGTTAAATTACGAGTAGACGAAAGCTGGGTAGGGCTCTTTCCAGAGTATGTGATTCTCCTGGAAATCTCTAAAGGGCAACCGGTTATCGCCGTAGGTCCATGTAATCAGCAGAGCACACGCTGCCCTTTGGAGATTTCCAGGTGGATCATGTACCCTGGATAGAGCCCTACCCAGCTCTTGTCTACTCATACGCTGCGAGTTCAGAGGCTATGTGTTTCGAGTGATACTTCACCAGACACGTAACCAGGTCCATTTATCGTTATTCACATACCACTTTTCGGCAGTCCACTCATAAAACTGCCGGTACGGAAGTACAACCAGCGGAGAGATCGACCAACTTTCAGTTATCTTGCCTAACAGCCCTGAAGTCATGGGTTCTCCACCCTGACGAAACACGTGTTGGCTGGGCAATCGATCTTCATTAAACACAAAAGAACATGAAACACCTGGAGTGTTGTTCTTGTATAATATCAATTTGGCTGTCTTCGTTGTTGTTTTCCCAATATTTCCTTCATTTCAGAGATGTAGAATTTGCTCTGCATATTAATACTACATTTGCACAGGCCTCTTGTATAACAATTGTCTTTTTGCTTCACTTGGGATCGTTCTGATGTATCAACAAGTGTTGATTTCTCAGTTTGACAAACATGATTACCTCAGCCTTGAGTGAGTAAATGAAAAGTTAACACGCCACATAAGTCATTTGGAGGTGGGTGTGCCGAGGCATGGCAGATGGATGGATGGAGGATGTTGGGTAACAATTCAAACTGATATGAAGGCACAAAAAAAAAAAAAGAACACTGGTTGAAGGATCAACGGTGGGGGAACAGAGGTCGAGTTTTTGCACTAGGAGGAAGGGAAATGGTAGGATAAGAAATGCGGAAGTAATAAGTGGTAAAATAAAAAGAAATGAGAGGAGGCAAGTAGAAAACAAAGGAGGCAGAGAAAGAGAGTGATGGTGTTTAAAATGGTGCAAAAGGCATACTTAGAAGGGCAGTAGCTGTTTTGTCAGCAATAAATGTATTGTGACAGTCAAGTCAAGCTGTGGTTCACCAACGTTGTGTAGGTAGTGTATGGTGGGTTACTTCCTGATTAAACTTGCTCTACACTGTGCTATGCTGGAGAGTTGGGGGGAAGAGTATGGGATGCCCCCCAATTTCTGTTGGGCTGTGGAAGAAAATATACTTAACTAGAGTCACACCTTTACAGAATTCAAGGTTTGCTAGGTAGCGAGCCATAAAAAGAGATAGGGGGCTCTGTTTTGTGAGGCAATAAACAGCAAGTGATATCAAGCTATGGTACACACTGCTAGTCACTGGAACAAAAGGATCCTTAGTCCTCCCTGCATGTCCCGAAAAATCACACTCTAAGCACCAACATCCTATCATTGGTGAGACAGAGGAATATGATTTAGTACATATTGGCAAATCGCTTTACTTTACGTCTCATAATGGCAAACATTTAATGGAGGTCTGCATCACTATCTGTCCAGGCAGATCTCAGATTACCATCACACTTTCTCTACACTCTTTACCTCCAGAAAACTCCATAGGATATCGGTGTAGATGACCTGCTACAGCCAGCATAGGAACTGGGGTTGAGAACAAACAATAAACAAATACCAATACATAAAAGGGACATTCATTTCTTGATCCATCACACAGCCACGCGCTGTGTCCCTTAACACAACCACAGCTCAGTGGTCATCACACAACAAAAAGACCTCTCACTAAAGCTCAAAGTAAAGACAACACCCTTCCAACCACACACCCCTGGTGTAGCATGTGGATGAGTGTTTCAGTGTTTGAAACAGGGAGCAGAAATGCTATACAAAGACTACAATACACTGAAAAGAAGAATGGACAGAAGTGTTTGGGAATCAAAACAAAGAAAGATGAGAACATAATACAGGGTTGGAATACAGGTGGTGAGACAAAAAAAGAAGACTACAAAGGCAAGAGAAGAAGTGAGTGAGAGGCAGTGGGGGGGAGCAGGACGATTGGAATATGGTATAAAAATAACAATTAGCTATGGAAATTAGGAGAGCTTAGAGGTTGTGGTGATGGAAAGCTCAAGGGTGGTGGGAAGTATAATACAAAGGATTGGAGACTGTGTGAAAAAGGTTGGTTCTATATAAAGCAAATACAGGCACCTGCCTTACAGGAATCCATATGGATTAAAAATGGCCTTGATTCTTGCAGAGGTGAGCCCCCAACATTGAAACTGTAATTTTACTTGGTGCTGCAAAAATCCTTGCACCAGAGCAGGGTGAGAAGCAGACATGAGGAGACCAGTGGAAAGAGAGAATGTCAGAAACAAACGGAAGGCAAGATATATTGAGACAAATAAGAATAAGAGGCAGGGAGGGAGCCACGGGGAATGGCGTAATGTAGGGAAAAGGCAGAAAATGTTTAATACAACAGTGAAAGTCAAAACAATATGAATATACGAGGAAAGAAAAGATAAATAGAAAGATGGTGACATGTCAAACAGCCAGGTGATGTCATACACAGCTGAGGTTATAAGATGGTTGAGTAAGGGTAGAAGCTTGTGGATAGATGCAATTTTCCATTTGAAAATTGACCAGCGATACTGCAAAAACAGATTAGCAGAATGACACCATATTTGGCAGAGAGCTCTTTCTTTGTCCAGAGAGAGCTTTTTGTGATTTGATGTAATTTAATTCAGTAGTTTTTGAGAAATTTAGGTTACAAATGTATGTGGCTTTCATGCCCCAGAGAATCTGTGGAATTGACCGATCTTAAGATAAGATGTGAATGTCTGCCACCACATCAACAAAGATGTGGCAGGTGCCTTGTTAGGAATAGGAGATTGAGTCTCCTGTCCTGAAGAAAAAGAATTGAAAAAACAACAAATTGGGGATGGGGGGGGGGGGGCAATGTAGGGATACTCTGCCCCGACACCTGGTGGATGGGTTCCACAGTGACCCCCACCTCCTCTGGGGCAAAAGTCTTCTTCTAAAAACAGGACTACAGAGCCTCGGTCCGGTTTCCAAAACAAAAGTGTGGTGTAAGCGCTCTATAAAGTAAGCCCCAATGGTGTGCAGACCCCCTCCCCGAGCATTCTTGAGGCCCTGGGGACCCCATCCCCAGGGGCAGAATACATATTTTGTGAAAAGGGTGTGTGACCCCCCCCTCAATGAACCTTAAAAAGGGCATGGGGACCCCATGCCCAGGTCCAGGTTTGGCCCCAGAGACCCCATGCCCCTGGCCCAGTCACTTAATAAAGGAGAAAGGGAGCCACGCAGCTCCCCTCCCCTGGCCAATATTGGCCCCCGGTCAGAGCCCATTATTGAAAGGAGGAGGAGGGTAGCGCGACCCCCTCTCCTAGTCAATTTCAGCCCTGGGAACGCCATTCCCTGGGGCCCGGCCACTTCAACTTGGGCACCCAGTGTCAACCGTTGGCGACCACAGGGGGAGCCTCAATACCCTGTGGTCCTTATCGGCTCCCTTTGCTCCTGCACACAGCGAGCAGCAAAAGATGATGCTTGACAAATCACCTCAAAGCTTTTTACACAGCAGCTAAACCCAGGTGGGTACTAGTTTTAAAAATTACTATTGCCTTTTGGTGGTCACCAGTAGAAAGTTATAATTAGGACCCAGGAAAAGCATTTTTTGTTTTGGCGCCATTTGCCGAATCTTCACATCATTTTCAAAACTAGTTTGCCAGTCACTTCAGCTGCTGCTTGTAAATTTTAGGGGTGATCCATCAAGAAGAGGCCCAGAAAAAGTGGAGGTCACTAAACCAGTTTTCCCTATGCAATTAACTCATAGGGATTTTTGACACAACTTCAGCCTGGACCGCTGAACGGAATTACATCAAATTTGGCAGAAAGCTAGATCTTCGTCCAGAAAGAGTGCTTTTTGTAATTTGGTGTAAATATGTTCAGTAGTTTGAGTTATTACAGTAACAAGAATTATGTATATCTAGAAATGTGGATACACCATTGATCCTGGCAGATTCGCAGATCCATGCTCCAACAGCAATGTCATGATTTGCTGATCGCAACCTGAGAGGAAAGTTTCAACTGCCATTTTGTTTATCAGTACTCTGTTCCCAGCTGGGAAATTGAATTTAAGAGTGATAGAAGGGGTCAGGGTAAAGGTACCCTGACCCAATGGCACTGGTGTAAGGGTCTGTGAGGGACCCCTCAAGGGCAATGTATTTATTTTTTGAGGGTGCAAGGATGCGCAGACTCCAACCCCCCATTAAAAAACAGCATACACTCACTCAGAGACCCAAACACCTACCGATACACACCCAAGTAATCACACACACCCACTTACAGACCCATAAAAGACCCATTTACACACTGACACAACCAGTCACACAACCAATCACACACCCACTCACATACTTATACAGGCACCCATACACCCACTCACAGATCCACACAGACACTCACACACCAACTAAGACCCACACAGTCAGTCACAAACCTCAACCTCACAGACACACACTTATACACTCACTCATCCACCCATTCAAAAACCCATTCACACACACAGGTTACACAGATGTTATAGTTAGGAAATAGCATTGACATTTTTTTAAATTCATTGAAAAAACCCAAAAGTCTCAGGGACGTTATAGTTAGGTTCAGATTTTACTTCAATAAAACCATAGAAATTCTGCAGTTATAGTGATCACTCGTGCCCTAAGGTAACTATAACTCGCACCCCCACCATGCATTGCTAAGTAACCCAAATATTACATCACTCATGACATCTTCTATGACATCATTGATAACATCACTTCACCATTTGCAGGGAAATTATTGATGAGAAAAGTTTGAACGGCAGTAACGCGGGTTTTTCTTACTTTAGAAAACTGCTGAATTTCTATGGTTTTGTGTGTGTAGAATCTGAACCTAACTACAACATCCGTGTAACCTTTATGTCTGCTAGGCTCTTTCCCTCACTGGTTAGGACTTCACCCTGACCCCACCCCCCCACATACCTCCTGGGGTCAGGGTGTGCGCACCCTTCTATTTCTTTGAAATTCATTTTCAGAATGCACAGACCATGTCCATAAGTACTGTAACAGCTGCCACATCATAGTATTCATGTTGTGGCCAGCCAATAAGAATGATTAGTTCTTTTTAAATTGGCCAAGCAAAGCATATCCAATCCAATCCAAAAATTCTTTATTTCGGCCATATAGACCATAAAAGATACAATACAAAACACAATAACATACATTTTAAAATACATATTAAAAACACAGTTATAAAAAGTTCCCTTCTAATCCAGCGAGCAAATAAAAAGCGTATCATAACAGTGACCACAGTTTAAGGGGCTTTTTTCTTCCTGATTAGCCATACTGCCATTAGAAATTTGGCTATTGCGAACACAATGTGGCCAAGAGTGCTGGTTTTCATAACTCTATATGCCTGTGAGTAATTTCTAAACCCCAAGTTTCTGCAGAGCGGTGCTATCCAGTATTTTCTAGGTCTGTGATAGGCAGGGCACACAAACAATGTGGAGGTCGTCTTCCTCGTAGGTGTTACAACATGGACACATTTTATCACCCCCCTTGATCCATTTGTGGGTAAATTTTCTGATGGGGAGTGTGCCTAACCTCCATTGTACAAACAATTTCCTCGCAAGGATGGGGAAAATAAAATCCATAAAGGGTTCAAATACATAAGAATTTTTGGATTCCAGAAATCGCACTGTAAGGGTGCCGCTATTTTGAGCATTCATCAATAGTGAGAGACTTGTCTTTGTAGATTTGGGTCAGGCCTTTGGGTGAGACCTTTTGGCAGCCTTGCACGGGATCCTCCCATAGTTCAGATAAGTTCATAGTGAGCAGTTCATTTTTTACGAAAGCAAGCCAGGGGATTTTATTACTTCGATTCAGGCTCATGACATGGATAAGGTCCTGCCTATAATGATGTAATTCATTTCTGGACCAAAGCCTGTGCCAAAACTTCACTGGCTTTGACACAAGCTCCTCAGCAATAGAGGGGAGACCCATATCTAATCTCAATGGCAGGAGTGGTGTGCCTCGTGGAAGAGCTAGTAGGCATCTAAGAAAGTTATTTTCCACTCTCGCCAAATCTTGGCCTGCTTTATACCCCCATAGCTCACTCCCATACATAGCTGCTGCCTTCGCTTGAGTCTGATAAGTTTCGAGTGCCGGGCTTATAGGCTTAAAAGTGAAAGTGTTGGCCACCTTCAAGATTGCGCCCGACAACTGGGACAATTTAAGCCTTGATCTTGCTATCTGTCGGTCCCATGATAGATTTTCCTGTAGTGTTACCCCCAAGTATGTAAAGGTAGTAAACCTCTCAAGGCTGGCAGTACCCAAGTTGGGATTGGGCCTGGCTTTATTTGGTGGATTGAATATCATGAATTTGGTCTTTTCTGTGTTTACCTCTAGACCATGTTGTCTACAGAAAAGACCAAATCCATCCAGAATCCTCTGGATCCCCATGGGGGAATTTGGAAAGCAGGAGGGTATCATCGGCAAACATGATTGCCGGAACCCTCCTGCCTGCCAAATGTGGGGCATCATTGTCCTTTACGTTTTCTAGATGGGATATAACGTTGATGAAGAGAAAACAGGGTCGGTGCCAGGACACAACCCTGCCTCACCCCTCTACGGACAGGGAACCTGGACGAGAGATTGCCATCCCTCCCACACCTAACCTGCGCATAATTATTCTCGTGTAGCCTAGCTATGATACTGAGTATCTGGGGGGGTACTCCTAACTTTTCCAGGACCTCCCAGAGTTTCTTGCGCGGGACTAGGTCAAAGGCTGACCTCAGGTCCACGAAGACCATGTACAGCCTTCCCCCCTCCAACCTCACCGTCTTCCAGTAAAGCAGGACGAGGCGGAAAATCTGGTCCATGGTCGACGTGTTTTTTCTGAAGCCAGCCTGTAGGGGGCTCATGATATCATTGGCCTTCACCCAGTCTAGCAGGTGGTTCAGGATGAGGCGCGCGAAAAGCTTTTGGGAGACATCTATGAGGCTAATCGGCCTGTAATTGGCCGGGAGCAGAGGAGACCCCATCTTGTATATTGGCACAATCTCTGCCCCCAGCCAAGAGCAGGGGACCGCCATACCCCCTAAGATGGCATTAAACAGAATAAGAAGGTACGGGCCCCAGATTTCAGGGTGATATCTAAAGAGGTCCCCCGGTAACTTATCTAACCCAGGGGCCTTTCCCAGCGCTAAGCGCTCCATTGCAATCACCACCTCACCTAGAGAAAATTCCAGGGCCTCTTCCGGGGAGACGGGGGGCTCAACCACCACTCCATCGGGCAATAGGATGGTATCTTGGTAAAGTGTCCCAAAGTGGGTCTCCCAGACAGAGGAGGCGATATTAGGCTCCACTGCGGATTTGAGTTCCCCCGTCCCAGTATTCACCAGGGCCCAAAATTTCCTAGAGTCTTTAGCATTTAAGGCTTCAGACAGATTATGCCAATGGTTCCAATCCCACTCCGCCCTTGCGTTGGCCATTGCTACTTTATACTCCCTCCTGAGATCTGCAACCTTGGCCTTGTTAGAGCCCTCTTTAATGGTAGCAATTAACTCGGACTTGATTTTCCTACAGGAAGAGTTGTACCAGGCCGGGGTACGAGTCTTTTTCCTACGTGACGGTACCACCGGATGGAAAACCTCGGCAAGGCCCCTCACTAGTTCCTCATGGATGTTAGCTAGTCTCTCGTTGTAATCAGTGGGTCTCGGTTGGTTTATAAGATCATCCACTTCCTTGAACCTGGGGAGTGCTAAACCGTATAACTTGTTTATACCATCTTCTGTATTAAGCAACTTTCCCCATTTAACGCGGCGCCTGTTTGTGGAGAGAAGCAAGTCCCCACGGTCGTCGCCGAACGGAGTAGTGGACAACACATCTAGAGGTGCAGGATGCTGAATCTCCAGTTGTAGGGCATTGTGGTCGCTATCTGTCCTTGGTAGCACCCTGAAGTCGTGAACTTTGGGCCACATGGTAATGTCTATTAATATATAATCCAGCCTTGACTCATGGTCTTTTCTATTGAAAGTACACAATGAGGGGGTATCGGACGGAGTCCGCCCATTGCAAGCCCTCATTGCGAAGTTCAAGGTAAGGGACATAAGCTGTACTGCCAGCGGGGACCAGGATTTAGGGTGGGGTGAAGACGAGGGTGGGACTCCCCAATAGTCGTCCTCAGCGGTGAGAGCACCCTCCTTTAGTCCTTCTAGGGGTTCGAAGTGACAGTTGAAGTCCTCTCCCATCACTATCTTGTGGTCGCCTGACAGTTGACCTAGAAAGGATGACAATTCGTGGGGGATTCATTGGGCGCAGCGACTGGGCGCGAGTAAACGTTGACAATGGCCCATGATGTTCTACCAGGCCACCTAAGCAACACACACTGCGAAAGTGTGTCCATCTTTTCCGCCTGGCACCCAATGTGACTCGCTACCCAGATCGCCAAGCCACCCGAGGGCCTCCCCCTCCCATTCCACTTTGCTGGGATTTCGAAGATTTCGAACCCCCTTCTACTCTGGGGTTCCCTCGCCCATGTCTCCTGAAAAAGGCAGACATCACTGCCGTTTATCAGGAGATCCCAGTCTGGTGTGTCTACCTTATTTGTTATCCCCGCCACATTCCAGGAGAGAATTTTTCCTGGACCATGTGGTGGTGATCCTGCCCCGCCAGGTGGAATTGGTGCGATGACTGAGGGAGGGTCAGGATTTCCCGGGACAATTGTGGCAGCCAGTGTGGGAGGAGGTACAACCACACCTGCCGGTGTCTAATTAGTACCAATCAAGGTATTAAGTGGTAACTGTGCTTGGCCCCTGATGCTTCTAGGAGGAGCCCTTCCCTCTTTGGCGAGATCCTGCGCCCTGTTATTAGTCACATGAGCATCTCTCACTTCCCCCTGCCTACCACCCCGATAACAGATCTTTCTGGGGCCTGTTGAATATCACCCTTTTGTGGTCAATCCACCTGATCAAGGCAGGAAAATCTGTTCGGGTGGATAAAATTACCATGAGTGGAAAATACACTGTGCTTGGGCCTGTATCGTGAGCCATCCACTGCAAAGCCTACTCTAGTCCACCCCTTTTCCCTCCCCACAGCTGGGTTACATGCATTTGGATAAAAATGTGAAAGAGACACTAATTCAATGGAGGTGTTATCAACCCTAGCAAGCCAATTGCAAATGTATGGGGCAACCTGTGGGCTTTTAAAACTAACAATTATACAGTCCCCCACTATATTCTTAGGAGTAGATCCAATCCATGGAACCCTTCTGACCATCAAAACATCTCCTTTTAGGTTAGGTGGAAGGGGCCTGTTCATGTTGAGCCAACTAATTACCTTATTGCGCAGCGAGTCCTGCGGCTCCCTTGCACCACCGGTAAGCTCAGGCACTCCCACCATAATCGCAGTGTATGCTACTGCCTCAGGGGGCAGATTAACCATCCTGCGCCCAGCGTTGGGGCTGATGGGACGGCCAGTGTGGTCGTTGGCTGAACTTTCCTCTCTCGTTTGTTGGGACGGTGCCGGTTGCTTAGACCTTCTAGGAGCAGGAACGGGGGGCCTCGTCATTTGGGATGTCGATGGAAGCAATTGGGGGACAGAATCAATGTTGTTGCTAGAGATATCCCCTGGCTGGACTGATGAAACATTTGGGGCCTGGGTAATTGTTGCAGGGGTCGAAAGACTATTCCTAGCAATCTCCATGGGGGCCCTCTGTACATTTGAACCCACCCCCGGACCAAGACCGTTTTTCTTGTGGATGTTTTCTATAGCCATCAGTCTAGCCTCTATAGAGTCCAATTTTTCAGACAGAGGATTCAATAAGTTTCTAAAAATGTCCGTGAGTGAGCTGATGAGCAAGTCTGTGGTATTGGGGGGGGGGGCCCACCAAATAGGAATGGCCCTGTACACACTCGTAGGGATGTGGCTGGTGGGGGGCTAGAATGTTCCGACCTGTTTCCCGGGGAAGTAGCCCCAGGCGAGGCCAAAATGCCTGTGTTGACATCCAGGTTTTGCATAGTTGAATCAACTTTAGCCCTCTTTGCACCTTTTAGCTTCCTTGACCTCTTTCTTTTGGACGGTTGATCCCCTCTGCTACTTGCGGGTTCTGTTGGAACTGCAACCTGGCCCACCTCCTGCAGCTCAGTTTCCGTACAATCCACATTAGGGGAGGGATCTACAACCCCAGAGAGGCGTAATGACTCTATCCCTCTGGAGAGTTGAAGGAGTCCTCAGTTGTTTTAGGACTGACTCGATGGTCTGGTCAATACTGTCCATGAGCGACAGGTGGGTGGCATCAAGAAGTAGTGGTGTGCTAGCATCAATTGAAGATTCCGGGGAGTCCAGTGACAAATTATCTATACCCTCCTCGGGTTGGCTGTCTAGCACAGTTAGTCCTTTATTGGCCACAGCATTGGCCTTGGGGAAAAAAAATTCCAAAGTGCCAGTGCACTGTTGGGCAGCCTTGCTCCTGGATACCCTGGTGGCCATATTATATTAGAGTGAACAAAGTTCGCAAACCAGAGGAGGTAATTAGTTCTTGGAAGAAGCAGGGCGTCAGAGGGATGGCCCGGTCCGGTCTCTGCCGGCTTCTAACGGCCTAAAACGGCCCGCTCTTTGCCCGGTTTTCGCTCCGCGCTTTGCCCCGCGCGTGTCCCGCTAGCGCGTTGTTGGTTGAAGTTATATAGAGGGAGGAGGCGGGAAGAGGACTAGCTGTGGCGAGTTTGCACGCAGCGCCCGCTGGTCCTCGCAGTCCCTATTGGTGTGCAAATCCCGCGGCGAAACCTCTGATGCAGGCAGGCAGTCGGCAACCAAGACTGGGAGAGCCTCGAGCGGCTCCTGCGAAGCGGGGGCCGCGAGGCGTGGGGTCAAGAGTCAGCAAATAAACACCTGGTATCGAGCCGGTGGAGTGTCTGTTGGCAGGCACACGGAGTTAATCCAACCCTCCTTACTTGAAGTCCAGCGGGAGGGGGCGGGAAGAGGACCAGCTGTGGAGAGTTTGCACGCAGCGCCCGCTGGTCCTCGCAGTCCCTATTGGTGTGCAAATCCCTCGGCGAAACCTCTGATGCAGGCAGGCAGTCGGCAATCAAGACTGGGAGAGCCTCGAGCGCGCGCCCGCGAAGCGGGGGCCCCGAGGCGTTGGGTCAAGAGTCAGCAAATAAACACCCGGTATCGAGCCGGTGGAGTCTCTGTTGGCAGGCACACGGAGTTAATCCAACCCTCCTTACTTGAAGTCTAGCGGGAGGGGGCGGGAAGAGGACCAGCTGTGGCGAGTTTGCACGCAGCGCCCGCTGGTCCTCGCAGTCCCTATTGGTGTGCAAATCCCTCGGCGAAACCTCTGATGCAGGCAGGCAGTCAGCAACCAAGACTGGGAGAGCCTCGAGCGGCTCCCGCGAAGCGGGGGCCGCGAGGCGTGGGGTCAAGAGTCAGCAAATAAACACCCGGGATCGAGCCGGTGGAGTCTCTGTTGGCAGGCACACGGAGTTAATCCAACCCTCCTTACTTGAAGTCCAGCGGGAGGAGGCGGGAAGAGAACCAGCTGTGGCGAGTTTGCACGCAGCGCCCGCTGGTCCTCGCAGTCCCTATTGGTGTGCAAATCTCTCGGCGAAACCTCTGATGCAGGCAGGCAGTCGGCAACCAAGACTGGGAGAGCCTCGAGCGGCTCCCGCGAAGCGGGGGTCGCGAGGCGTGGGGTCAAAAGTCAGCAAATAAACACCCGGTATCGAGCCGGTGGAGCATATCCAGACTTCAATGGTCCAGAAATACCTACCTTTTTAACCCCTTCATACCCAACCTGAGCCACTCCTTAAATGCTAGTTCATTCAAAAAACAGCTGAACGGATTCAAAACAAATTGTGCAAAGCTATTTTTTCTGTATCAGAGAGCAAACCTCACAGTGAGAAAGTACATGGGAAATTGCACTTTTGCCCCCCTCTATTTCTTGGCCTCCGTTTTACAGATGAGCACAAAACTTTCTATAAATAAGCTGAGGTGGTTACTTGAAGTTGATTCGTGAAACAGCATCAAAGTTATTAGTTAAACAAAAAATCATCTTCCTATGTAAATTTCTGACCTATCTGTAACTACACAGTGGTGAAAGCTGAAAGCTGGTGTGTGTATCTTTTGTGCAGGTTGTTGGTCTAAATGTGGCTGCCAACCTGGAATTTTAAACAACACTATGTTCAATACAGTTGCAAGATGGTTACCCCGGCCTAAATTTAATTTTATTTGCCACTGTAAACATATGCCCACATGCATAGGAGGCAGATCGTGTTCCTGTTTCTACTTTTACTGACATTATCACAAGAACCTCCCTGATAGATGGTCTCCTGTAAGAAATAACCCTGCTGAAGGGTTGTGTAAATGATTTTTTTTAGCAACAATCAAATTGTAGTTGCATTGTTTTATAGATTCTAGAATGCTCCCTGGGCCCCTTCCATTTTATTTTTTAGAAAGTTGCATTAAGATTTTAGCAAAACCAGAAAATGAATTTATCAAACCATGGTCCTAACTAAAACTTCCCCATGACAACCGCCATACACACACACATATACATACATATACACATATACGCATATATATACATATACACATATATATATATACACATATATACATATCTATACACACATATATACATACATATATACATACACATACATATATACATACACATACATACATACATATATATACATACATATATATACATACATATATACATACATATATATACATACATATATACATACATATATATACATACATATATACATACATATATATACATACATACATACATATATATACATACATATATATATATATATATACATACATATATATATATATATATACATACATACATACATACACATTACCTACTGGCGGTCGTCAGTAGGTATATATAGTTAGGATTTTTTCTCTATGGAACTTTTGAAAATTCTATGTCTAATAACGTTGGCGTTTGTGGACGGAATCGGCTGAAATTTTCAGGAAAATGGCACATTTTGTTTCTGATCAGCTCCTGAAAATGTGGGGGGGGTGTCGTTAAGGGGGGGCCCCGAGGAAAAAGGGGGGTCCCAAAACGCGTTTTTCCCATTCATTTTTCCATAGGGCGTTTGGCCTCCCTTTTAGCTCGAACGGCTGAATGGATTTACACGAAACTTGGCAAAATTGTAGGGACTGTTAGCCCGATGTGCCTTTGCTGGGTCTCAATATATGTGCTCCAGTGGATTTTGAGAAATTAACGTTTAAAAAAACAGATATATCTGTGACAGCGTCCCGGATAGCGCTCCAGTTCGCGTACTTGTCGCGAAACGGAGCTTTGCGAAGCGAAGCTGATTGGCTCTCCGGTGTCTGTCAACATTCTAAACAGTCCGGAGCGTCCGCCATCTTGTCTCTCGGTAGGATCGAGAGAAAAGAGGAGGAGAAAAACGAAGGGGGAATTTAATGAAAGGGGGCAAGGTAGACCCCTCTTGACCCACTAGGAATGATGTTGGGGTTAATAAAGGGTCCCGTGGGGGAAAAAAATGCTTTTTCACGGTAGAAGCGCTTCCCGGTTCGCGAACAGGTAGCGAAATGGGAATTCGCCATTTTGTATTTCGTTTTAATTAAATTACAGGGTATAAGGGGGAACGGGAGACGTATCCTGACCCTTTATTTTTTTTGAGGGTGGCTGAGGAGGCTCATATATGTTGATACAGGTCTTCCAGCGGCTGCGAGTGAGCGTTTTTTTTTTTTTGCTGCGTGACGTCTGTTAACGTTCGATTCGAAGGAAATCAGGAAGTGTTGACCGCCATTTTGTCACTGCGAGTAAATATTCTGTTAAAAAAAATTGTTATAAATTAATCCGTATTGATAAACATTGTCTGCGCCATCTTGCCTTTTTTCCAATGCCACAATATTGTCGTGCACGGCAGCCATTTTAGATGCCTTGACCAGACCCACTCTCTGCACGTCGCCGATCCTCAGCATGGCTCCCCACCCTCGCAAGCATCTCCCCCACGCACTGGTCACCTCCGCTCTCTCTCTCATGCATGGGCCACAAACCTCCTCCCATCTGCTCTGTTCTTCCCTGAGAATCACACCCTGTGCCCGCCTGACACCACCCTTTCACCCTATTCACTACCGCACCCTCTGACACTCCTCTTCCTCTGTGTCCGATTGTCCAGGCCGGTCCTAGGCTATCACCTAGCCGTGCGGATGTAGTTTATGGCCCCAACTTTAAAGAATCACCCCTGTTCAAAGGAGTTACAGTAGATCAAGGCCCCCACCTCATGAGATCCGTCACAGCACACGCGTTCCTACTATCTGATAACCATCCTGTATTGTGATTGGGGAGGGGATTCTCACTGTGAGGGTGTGTGGGACCGAGCCTGAAGCGGAAGATTCCAGGGATGCCATTTTGTACATCAAAGTTTTTACAATTATGTGTCACATTAAAAATATATAGCACTCCAACAAAGTAGTAGGATTATAAAACTTTAATAACTTATAAATATATACAACGCAACAAAAACAGTAAACACATTTAAAACATTTTTTGAAAAAAGAAGCAAGAATGGTCATTAGCTGTCTTTTGTGCGAACAGTCCCAAGGCAGCACAACGTGCTGAGTTCTGGACGGCACCCAGGTGATGTCACCTGGGTGCCGCACTGGTTTTTGGTATCATACAATGCTGCTCCGAAAAACGGCGTGGGGTGCCCCTGGGAGGGGGTAGGGGGGGGGGGAGGCCTCGTCAGTAGCGGTCTGTTGTGCGAATAGTCCCAAGGCAGCAGAACGCGCTGAGATGTGGATGGCATCCAGGTGATGTCCAGTAAGTTGCCGCACTGGTTTTGGTATCCTACAATGCTGCTCCGAAAATCGGCGTGGGGCGCCCCGGGGAGGGGGGGCGGGGGGGGCGAGGCGGCGTGAACGGGCCTCCCCAGGTGGAGGCTCGTCTGCTGTAGTGGGGCGCCCCTTTACCGTTTCAGTTGCCATTCCGCCCGCTTTTGGTACACTGTGCCAAAATCCGCCATTCTGCTGAGTTGCGCCCACTCTTGCGGTGCAGCGATAGGCGGCTGCCACAGGACTCTCAAAATGGCGGCAGGCTCTTCGGATTTGGGCCTGGTCCACTAAAATGGCCCTGGGACACCTTGGAACTCGGACGCTTGTCTGCTAGGGCTTGGGCCCCATTCTCGAAAGCGTCCCCTCAGTCATGAAGATTCTAAAAAAGTCTTGGGGGCCCCCCGACTCCCGCAGGCTTCCGGTGGGGAGCGGCTGTCATGATTGCTTGCGGAATGGCCACGACGGAGCTACGAGATGGTGGTGCTCATGCTGACGCCAGCTTCAGTCTGAAACATCCAGAAACACTGTAGACTATCAATTCGATGAGTTCCGGTGAAGCCCCAACGTGACCCGGTAGGGAAGAACTTGCCCTTCCCTTTTTTGAGTGATGGTTCTTGTTGCCTGTCCCCTCTGTTGTCATCAAACAGAACCTTTTTGGATTGCCGAGTGAGAAAAAGAAAGGTGGGGCTTTCATCGTTTGGGGAAAAAAAATGTTTTAATCCAATGAAAAGTGTTATTTTTAGGTCATATGATCAAGCCTTCCATCATTAGGAAACCAAAAGTAAAATGAACCAATGAAAAGTTTTAAAAACAAATCACATGACCTGTTATGCGGCTTTGGGCTATAAAAAGCCAAAAAAATTAGTTGGCCCGTGAGGCGGCGTCAGTAGCGGACCGATGTGCTAATAGGCCGAAGGCAGCACAATGCGCCGAGATCCGGATGGCACCGAGGTGGTGTCTAGCAAGTTGCCGCACTGGTGTGGCCATCCTACAATGCTGCGCCGAAAGTCGCCCTGGGGTGCCCTGTTGGCCTGTGAGGTGGCGTCAGTAAGTGGGGCTGTTTGAGGATCTGACTGCATTGGAAAGCAATGTGATGCGGTGCCTCGCCCCCAAGATGGAGGCTCCTCGGCTGCAGTGGGGCGCCCCTTGGTGTTTCACTCGCTATCCAGCTGAGTTGCGTCCGCACTTGCGGATACAGTAGGCCGAAGGCAGCACAACGCGCCGAGATCAGGATGGCACCGAGGTGGTGTCCAGCAAGTTGCCGTACTGGTGTGGCCATCCTACAATGCTGCGGGGGGGGAGGCGGCGCAAATGAGCCTCTCCCGCCTCTCCAGGTGGAGGCACTTCATCTGCAGTGGGGCGTAGTCTAGCTGAGTTTCGCCCGCTCTTGCTGCTACAGCGATAGGCGGCTGCAACAGGACTCTCAAAATGGCGGCCTGTTCTTTGGATTTGGGTCTGGTCCACTAAAATGGCCCTGGGACACCTTGGAACTCGGAGGCTCAAATTTTTTTCCTTTCCTCCACATGCAAAAAAGGTAAATGCCCGGTACGTTACCTGCTTCATCTGCCACGATGTACTCTCCAAAGGAACCGAAAAAAAATATAGTTATGGTAATTATACCATGCATCGTCATATGGAGAGGTGGCACCCGATTAATTATAGTGCTGCCCAAATTAGAGTTTTGGTGGATAACCCCCGACCTGCCAGTACATCCACCAATGAAGTGGCAGTGACAGCATCAGAGGCAAGGGAAACGGTTCTAAATCTTCAGAAGAACTTTGGACAAATGAAAATGACATGTTTAACTTGCGGCAAATTAATTTCATGTGGAGAGAGGAGTGTTAGTCTAATCAATAGAGCTTATGAACATTATCATAGTCGATGGTTGGTGGAGACATTTTGACTATATCCTGGACCTGCTCGGCCTCACCCAAAATGGCGCCGGTATAAATGGGACTCGTAACTCCTTGTTGTGTACTGGTTGCCCAACCTTGATATCACGAGATACGTATGCTGTTTTGAAGCACATGGCGGGCGGGGACGAGAATTGATTGAACATTTCGACATCCCTATTGATATTAAGTTCTGATGTGTTATTGATTACTGTACTATTGAAAGTTCAAATTAACGTCACCCATGGTACTTGCCCGCAAATGTATATCTAGATAATTTTATTGTAACTGGCTTGTCGTATTTTAATTATAAAATGTACGTCCATCGATTCCGCAACTGTTAGACACCTTAGTTCTTGCAACCTAATGGCACGCCCGTAACGTTCTTCTACAGTGTAAATGTCCCCTCATCATATACGATTCCAGTTTGCTCCGTGGCCGGCCCAAGTGGTTATAGGCCCGTATTTGTATACTGACATTTTCACAATAAAGGTTTTTAAAACAAAACATGGTAGTAGTACCTACATTGGTAAAGTTTTGAATAATAGCCACTGTTTTCGAATCAGTAAAAGGCAAGTGAAATAAAGCAGTCCAATTACATGACGGTTAAAAGGTATAATACGCAGGAACGCAGTAAAGATAAATGGTCAAGGGCTGTTGTGTTTTCTACTCTTGCAATATAAAGTGATCGATAAGAATCTGATATTCATGCCTATCAGCGACTAAGACAGCAGGCCGAGCCTCTTTTGCTCAACGGTTCCCTCATGGGATGAAGAAACGCCCTTTTTCTCGAAAAAGGAATATTTTACTTGCAGGACAGTTGTAAATTTCCCGGGAAAATACATTAGCCTGGAACATTGTTAGTGATAAACTGTAAATGCATCTGGGTCCTTTGCTTTACAAGTCAGAGTGAGAAAAAAAAAGGTGGGGCTTTCATCATTTGGGAAAAAAATATGTTCGAAAGCAATGATAAGCGTTATTTTTAGGTCATATGACCAAGCCTTTCATCATTAGAATAACAAAAGTAAAATGAACCAATGAAAAGTTTTATTAACAAGTCACATGACCTGTTATGCTTACGTTACGCGCCGCGCTCTGGATCGCTTCTGGGAAGCTGCGCCTCGCGCACCGGAGCACTTCCGGGTGCACTGACGCGATGCGTCATATGACGCATTACGCGACAACGTAGGTCCAGAATATAGTCAAAATGTCTCCACCAATCAGCGGTCGGAACACAACCCCTTTCAGTAGTCCAAAAAGTTCTGTAAAATGACAACAGAAGGGACAGGCAACAAGAACCATCACTCAAAAAAGGGGAGGGCAAGTTCTTTCCTACCGGGTCACGTTGGGGCTCCACCGGAACTGATCGAATTGGTAGTCTACAGTGTTTCTGGATGTTTCAGATTGAAGCTGGCGTCAGCATGAGAGCACCCCGTGGCTACGTCGTGGCCATTCCGCGAGCAATCATGGCAGTCGCTCCCCACCGGAAGTCTGCGGGAGTCGGGGGCCCGGTGACTTTTGTAGAATCTTCAAGGCTGAGGGGACGCTTTTGGGAATGGGGTCCATGCCCTAGCAGTCAAGCGTCCGTGTTCCGAGGTGTCCCAGGGCCATTTTAGTGGGCCAGGCCTAAATCCGAAGAGCTGGCCGCCATTTTGAGAGTCCTGTGGCAGCCACCTATCGCTGCACTGCAAGAGTGGGCGCAATTCAAGTGGATGGTGGGCGAGACGCTGTAGCCACAAGAGCGGGCGCAACTCAGCTGGTTGCGTAAAGAGCTGGGGTGTACCTGAAAAACCTCCACCTGGGGAGGTGGGGGAGGCTCGTTCGCGCCGCCTCTCCCTTCTAGTGCATCCCACGCCGTTTCCTGGCGCAGGAATATGTGATGGTCGGACTAGGGCAACGCAGGACGTGTCTTCAGGTCGAACGGATAGTGGGACAAGGTCCAGAATGGAAGAGTCACCAAAAGGCAAAAAGTTCCGCTTGACCCCGGGAGCCGGCCGCCTATGTCGGGGGCGATCTCAGGCCACACCAGGGCAACAAGACTTGGGGAGGGGGTCGGAGCCAAGCGCCCCCTCCGAGTCTGCGCCATCACACCTCCCCTCGGGGGCCTCCGTCAAGCGGTTTAGGGAGGCACCGCATCACATTGTTTTCAAATGCAGTCAGGTCCACAAACGGCCCCCACTTACTTTGAGAATAGTGAAGCTGCAGCAGGTGCAAATAAGCTTCAGACAGTGTTACAAGCGCTGCTCAGAACTCTGAACTATGGCACCCAACATCCAGGACTTATGCCATTTGTGCAAGGCAGTGACATCGAAGCAACTCAGGGACCAAAACCATGAACGTACACTCATGTATGAAAATCTTACTATTGATGCTTGACTGAGGCCAAGGAGATCAGAGTGCATGAGTCTCATGCTCGATCGATTGAGCTAGCCGGATCGGGCAACAAAAAGTATAAAATAGTTATTTAATAAAATGTTTTACCCTGTTACTTTGCTGGTGTGTTGTATATATTTATAATATTTGCATAGGGTTTGTCGTTATTTTGGGTGGGGTGGGTGCCAGAGCCGAGCTGTCTTGCAGCCATCATGGTGTGGAGCTCAGTTCATCTCACTAGTTTCGTATTTCTCATGAGGGGTTGTCGTTAATGTTTCTATTTTAGCGAGGTCAAAAAGAGATCCCATTAGTGGCCTACTGATTTTGCTCGATTCCTTTTGTTTTTTTAAACGATTTTTCACTATCTGCAAAGACTAAACAGAGTATTGCGGCTCTGTGCTTGTTTGTAAATAGAGAATGAACCAAAGAGAACCAATTCTAAAACAGTAAATGCTTGGATAACAATCAATGAAATGGAGAGAGAAGCAGGCACGACGGATTACAACGGGGGCAAAGGCCTGCGCTAACTACCCTTCACTATCTGCAAAGAGAGAGTACTCCTAAGAGAAAAGAGGGGGGGGGGCGGGGGCAACGTTCAAAGCACATCAGCGTGCATAAACACGAAAATGTTTTTACCTATTACGTACTTGACATTTGACAGCTTTTGATATTTGCTATTAAAAAACCATTGAAATTCACTGAAAAAACCATAGGTTATAGACCATATATAGTTAGGGATTAGCATTTACAAATCCTTAATTTACTCGCACAAAACCATAGAAATTCGCATATATAGTTAGTTGCAATAACTATATATCGCGCACCCGCAATCCACCGCTGATGATGTCACATATTACATCATTCATGACATGGTCAGTGACATCACTGATGACATCACTGATGACATCATAAATGACATCATAAATGACATCACTGATGACATCTTAAATGACATCACTGATGACATCATTCATGTGATAATACGATGAAGCTCTTCAGACTCTAATATAACCTTAGATCCACTCAGTGTAAACAGACACTCCCAGACTGTCACTCATCCATGGAGTTACTCACACACCTAGTCAGTCATGCAAAGTATCAATCACACCTCCATTTCCTCAACTATACAGTTATACACACCTTACTAATTCAAACATATTCTAACACATATTTACTCTCTTATACAATCTCTCATACAAGTTCACAATGATTCATAAAGCCACTCTCCCATTCACTGGCTCTTATGTTCAGTTATTTATATATGTCAACTCTCACATGTACTGTGTTTTACATATGTACTTACTATGACATGTAGCACTGAGATATCCATTCACTCACCAATACACTCATGCACACTGTCAACTGCCCATACAGCTGTTTCAACATGCACGTTTGAACCCATACATCTAGTGAATCAACTGCTCACACATCTATGCACAGAGTCATACACCTCCCAGCCACCCACACACATACATACTCAGTCTCCAATACAAATACTTGGGCAACCAATCAATAACCCATATAGTTACTCATATAGCTACTGATTAACACATGCAGCAGTTTACAGAACAACAGACATAATGATGCACAAATTAAGACAGTTTAGTCACTAACCCATGCACTCAGTGAGACACATTTAATCACACTCATACAGTCAGTCATGCACCTACTAAATCCTTCATCCAGACACTAATACATCCACTCATTCTTCAATATGTAAGACATATTTTAACTTTACAGAAACATACAATCACTGGATGATGTCATCAGTGATGTCACTGACCATGTCATGAATGATGTAATATGTGACATCATCAGCAGTGGATTGCGGGTGCGCGATATATAGTTATTGCAACTAACTATATATGCGAATTTCTATGGTTTTGTGCGAGTAAATTAAGGTTTTGTAAATGCTAATCCCTAACTATATATGGTCTTTTCAGTGAATATATATATATATATATATATATATATATATATATATATATATATACACACACACACA